>NW_027020900.1:0-265219 GCF_036884655.1 Musa acuminata AAA Group
AGACCTTTTCGCGTCCAGGGAAGTCCCTTTACCAACACAACCTTATGTGTTTTGTCGTTTTGATCCAAAGAAGATTCTATATAGAGATGGTAGGGAGGAAGATCTACTTAGCTCACAACAAGCTAAGCATCAGCACCGGACGCTCATTGCTAGGTCATCAACCCTTGTTACTCAATGAAGTGGGCAAACCACATCGACAAAGGGGAGCAGGGATGGGATCGAAGCTTGACTTGTGTTGTGCGAACGATGTAATAAACTCTTAACTAAACACTTATCTCTCCCATCTATTCTTACTCAATACTAGAAACTCTTAACTAAACACTTATCTCTCCCATCTATTCTTACTCAATACTATATTTGTTCTTACTCCAGACTAGAAACTCTTAACTAAACACTTATCTCTCCCATCTATTCTTACTCAATACTATATTCGTTCTAATGTTCTTGTTTTGTAGTTCTAATGTTCTTGTTTTGGTTTCCTGTTGTGGCTATGCCTCCTTTTTTGCCTACTATAATCCATCCGGCCCGGTCGTCCCGACCTCTTGCTCAGTGCTTATAAAACCCCTGGCTCAGGCATTCTCCTTATTACGTATGCTCTGCTCTCTCGGTTGACCTTTCTCTATGGACCGGCTTGCTCTGTTGTAAGGTAAAGCTATTCAGTAAAGCGCTTAACATCAATCATGGAAAGACAAAACACAATGTTCCCCTATCTTCGAAAGAGCATAGAATCCGCTTTTCTTCTTACATAAGGCGCAAAAGAGTAATGATAGAGTTTTGTTTTCACCTTTACGATCCGCAGGCCTTTAGCAGTTTGAAAAGGTCTATATAGGTTGTAAGGGAAGCTTAACGTCTTTAGGCTGAAGCTACTGCTTAACGAATGAAGGAGGCAGGACTACTCTACTACGGAGACTACAATACAAGTAATGTGAGCCATAGCGAAGGCTCCCCATTCCTACCGGCCTCCCCTGGTGGCAAACTGGGCCGATCGGGAGGCGTGAGCGTGCCCTTCAGTTCGAACATTGCAGGCTTAACCACGACGTGGATTCGAACCACTACTTCCCAGTTAGTCGATCGTGGTCTGATAAAGGTCTGTCGTCCTCCTCATTATAGTCCTCCTAGAATCCAATGCATTTCGTTGGAATACATCCTGTCTTTTCACCTTTGTAGTCCTATGCATAGTCAATACTATAGCCCCAATCATGGCTACTAATAGAATAAGACTAGGAACCAAAAACCATACGGAATAGTTGGTATAAAGTAAATTGCCCAATGTTTCCAAATTAGTACAACAATGTACCTTTCCGGCATGAACCGTATATCTCAGAGAGGTCGTATTTCTGTAGGTTGGTAGTAATGGAATGGTTTCATTATCTAAAATAAAGAACATTTCCCACCAAAGGATCAGTCCAATAATACCACTGACTGGTAAATAGCGCAAGACTTCTTCGTGAATCTCAGCTATTTGAATATTGAACATCATTACCACGAATAGGAATGAAACGGCAATAGCTCCTATATAAACTACTGGGAAGATCATAGCGGAGAAGTCGAGACCTAACAATATGAGTAAACCAGAAGTGTTGCGAAAGACTGGGATGGGAAACGAAACGGAATGTACCGGATTTTTAGCACGTACAACCATCAAACCGGAGACCAAAGCAAGGCTCGACGAAACAGAAAGTATCATGGCTTTCAGCTCCTTCCTTGAAAATGGAACGGGAATGCTTCTTCTTGCTCCAATATTCAAGTCGATCTATTACGACCAGCACGGTTGTTCGTATTTCATTTTCTTATTCAAAGCTCAAACCCCTCCTTAAAAGAAACCACCTACTAACTGAATGACTTAAAAAGAAAGCACTCACTGAATTACTTACAGAATCTCGTCTTTATCCAACACAACGAGAATTGGGGACGTGTCCGGGTCGGAATTCAAGTAAGGGCAGAGGTTCGGCTTGCTTCTCCCCCACCCTGAAAACAAACGGAGGCATCTTTCCTATAGTGCGCCCTGCTAGCAACTACAGCATCAAAGAAAAACCACTGGTAGTGCGCCCGAAACTACTTGGAGCATACCCTGCTAGCTAATCTAAGCAGAAAAGAGGAAAGAGCCAAAACTACAGCATCAAAGAAAAACAGCCAGTTAATAAATACATTTAGAGTATTTGTTCAGATGCTTGGATTCTGTTTTATGCAATCATCTTCCAAGCGTTATTCTCTATTGCATTGCTTTTGACATTGACCACTGGGGCATATGATGAGCAGCAATCCGATTTGTCTCATACTCGCCGTACCAAGCAAGGCTCAAGTGTCGTCTTCACCGGTTACCAGCAGAGTGCAGCTCGAAGTCAGGCAATGAACCTCGAGATAAAAGAAGTGTTTTGACTTTCCGCTTATTGAAACTACCTTGATTTATGAATTTAGCAAGGCGGCACGCACTGTTATCGACTATTAATGGATGAAATTAGCACAGTGAATTATCGACTATTAATGGATGAAACAAACTAGTATGCCCACGTAACTTCACTCCGTAAGCACTAAAGAACTCGCTAACGCTATTTACTGGATCAGGGGGCGAAAGAGAAGAATCAAGCTAGCCCCAGAGAACCTCATATAGAATCTTGTAAAAACACTGCTTCCTTGTTGTATACGAGACAGCTTATAGGCAACACCGAGTTGTAGTCCCAGAGCATAAAAGTTCAGTGAGGATGCAGGCGCTTTAGCTTTCCAAGTCGTCAATGTGCAAGCATCAAAGTTCAGTAAGTATAAAGTCAGCGGTGAAGTATAAAGTCAGCGGTAAGTATAAAGTCAGCAGTAAGTCAATCAGTGTTGTCATTGCGTAGATAGAAAGACAGAATTCAAGTGAGCGGGTAAGGCGGGTATAAAGTTAGGGTATCAGGTCCGGGTATAAAGTCAGGGTATAAAGTTAGGGTCTCAAGTCAGTTTGTTTCATCTGCAATTCAATCAGTGTCGAGTGAAGGTTCGGTTCCTTTGATGAATAAGAATATCTTACGCGTCCTAAGTCAATCAGTATCCGGGTCCGGGTGCGCAGAAAGTGGATCAGAGAATGAATCAGTAGTGGAAAGTAAGTTGCTAGCGGGTCTGCAAATGAGAGTTCTTTTCTTGTTTCTAAGTCCGTTAAGTCTTGCCTTTACTCGGGTACTTCTTTCAGCTAACCCCTTGCCTCGCATCTTGCCCTTTAGCTTAGGCTTCTACTGCTTTGTCTAGGCCAGCCATTACTCGATCTCATTCTCAGAATTAATGATAGAGCACAGGCTCCTGCCCTAGGCATATGCCCATATCTTTCATTCCTTATTGCCACTTCATTTCTTCCACAAACCATTTGCATTACTACGTTCAAGCTTCGGTATTACTTTCCTGTCTACTGGTCTTATAACCTGGGCGTCTAATCTGTATTTTCACCTATTACTATAAGAATTAAGACACTAAGGACAGTAATGGAACTGCGCAGGCCATGCCTTATTGTATCCATTTGTCTCTATTACATGCCAAACCTTACACTCAATAACTAGATTCTTTATTACTTATATCATTCTTTGATTGGTTATAGATCAAATCTCTATTACCGGTGCTTCTCTTAACTACACAACTAAGCTCTGTAGCTCCTGTCTTCCATTTTCTATACACTAGATATCAAACTTACATTCCTTGACGAAAGTCTTTAGTTCGGCAGCTTCGTTCTGTTGATCCTGTCTGCAATTCTTTGGCCCTTATAATAATTGCTAGCGCGCCTACTCACAAGACTGCTTTTCCTGTCTTTGGTTCTGAAACTACTAACTATAGGTCCCACTGCTTCATCTAATCCTGATACTTTGTGGAGGTGTTTCGGCTTCCCTTCCTGGCTTTTAGCCTACCGCTCCGGTATCTCGTTCTTTAGTTCGCCGCTCCTTTGTATGCCCCGTTGCTTGCTAGCCCGCCCCTCCTGCAATTCCGTGTTTCTGTCCTTTCTCTGTCTCTTACATATGCTTATTAGTTTGACCTACTCGTTAGTTACTTGGTGAGTGGAGCTATTATGAATCAAGAATTGGACCGGCGCTTCTCTTTCCTGTAACTACTATACACACCTATAAGCCTGTCTGCACTAACTCCTATTCTGATTACCCTGCTGATCAGTCACCGAGCAAGATAACCTATCTTCTTTTGTGACTCCGCTCCCAATGCCTATGCTCCGTTTGAAGTCTGTTTCCCTTTACTTTGACTTTCGCTCTTCCTCTATCAACTGTTAGAATCAAACGAATACTTAATAAGCATAAAATACAAGAATGGAGCTACTGGACTTCAATCTTTCTCTATTGATCCCGGGTGTTTAATGTTAGCCTGCCATGCCTTTTTCTTACCTGTATTCTTGTGCTACTGATTTAGATCTTTGCTTTAATGCTATAGTAGTAACTTGCCTCTTTGACTAATGCCTTTGATTTTATAGCTACTGAACCGGAGTCCGTAGTCCATTATTGGTATGCCCCTCAAAGCGTATAGTCTGCATTGCCTATATTGGATTTTCTTTAATTACTACCGGACCATCACATCCTATTTCCTTTACTGACCAGCTACTACTGCCTAGGATAATACCCTCAACTCTGCAGCTACTGATCTCGATCCTTTATCCTTTAATAAGGAATTACACACTGCCAGGCAAGACTATATGTTTATACCACTCAAAAGAATAGAACCGCAGCTAGTAAGAATTTAGTAAGAACACAGGAATTACTTGACAACTTCAACAGAAAAGGGAGAATTTCCCCAATAGGCGTAAGGACAAGCAAGCAATGGCAGCTGACAATCCAGAGTGAAAGTTGGGAGATGTTTTAAGCTAAGGAGCGAGGCCTGTCCTTTGATAAGATAAATGAGGCTTTCATGCCGGGGCGAGTAATACGGCTTGGCACTGACCCCGGGCGATAAGGCTTTTACTACTAAGTGCGAATCCTAGTTTCTGGTTTCAGTCGTTATGGGCACAGTTTTCTTCTTTCTATCCGTGGTCCGATTCTCAAATTGTATATCATAGAGCATATTCTAAATATAAGTAGTACGGTTGATACGGTTTACATTTAAGTCGACTCCAGAATAAGCAGTTCGATATCTCGGCGTTGGCTATGAAGTTTGTCTTGTCAGCGAAGTAGCAAGTCCCACTCTAAAAGCAAAGGGTTCCATTCCAGTTTTCGTATCACCATCAGCAACAGAAGAATATGTTTTCAAAAGCAATCTAGCTAGTTAAGTAGGAAAAAGGGAAGTGGATTCCCATTGATCAGAAGCTGGTAAAGAAGAAAGTGGAGAAGCTGGATCTTCATCAGCAGAATCAGAAGTGGAGTGACCAACCAACCAAAGCATAGGTCTTGTCTTGCTAGGCAGTGTTCGATTCCCTGTTAGCATTGTTAGCAGCTCTTTGAAATGATGCTGTAATTCTGGTTTTTTAATGGCATTCTTCTTAATAGTAGTGACTTTAGTGGCTTTTCTCTTGGAATATACTTACTCTCTTTAGTTGCTTGTCTGCTCGGCGAGTGGAAATTCAATCCCAGGTTCTTATTCAATTGTTAGATGCACTGATTAGATGCACTGGATCTCATACCATAACCTAGATGCGCACCGGATCATACCATATCCTATGACATTTACCCATCACCTATACTATTAGTCCCATACCCTATTCTATTTATTAGAACTTTCATTATGATTTGTGATATCAAACCTATAAAACAAAACTCCTTCGTCGCTCTATTGGTCTGCTATTCCTCGATCTCAAACTAACACTCCGGTCTATCAGACTATATCTTGGAACCAAAAATACGGCTTTCCTGTCTCTCGCTCTTTAGCCCACTCTTACTACCCTTGATCTAAATCTCACTTGATTGTCTCTAGTTCTCCTACTACTTAATGATAAGAATAATGGACTACCCCGCTAATCAGACTGAAATACAGAGTACGTTCTTTCTATCCTCACCTCTTTCTTACGGTTGCTTTTTCTACTTGAAGAATAGATTGCTGCTTTGACCTTGATGGTTACCTTGCTCACTTAGCGCTTGTAGCTGACTTTCTCGTTAGACAGCTAAGACTCGGTCAAGCCAAGCAAGCACCCGACTCAGGAAAGCCAATCCACTCCATTTTAAGAACTTGCTAATAGCCCTACTATTCCGGAATGACTTTATATATCTTCTTCCCCGAGCCGAGATACTGCATAGCTTCTGATTGGCTTGTTCAAACATGATCTTATATTATCTTATACTCTATTAGCGAGTTAGTTTATTATAGTAACAGGGTTATTTACCTAGTATTTGATTCTAGTAATAGGAGCAGCTCTAGCATTTGCTTATAGTAATTGGAGCAAACCACAGCTCTACCTTTTACAGGGACATTAAACTCGGAGCTGGGAATGGATCAGTGCACTAAGGGACTTGCACTAAGAAAGAAGGCTACAACTACTATTGATAAGATCTTCAATCAGACTATTAGACTAAAGCGACTACTGATAGGGCCTGAACTGTGCCTTCTCATACTTGATCTTACATAATGTAGATTGGAACTACTGGAAACTCGGCTAACTACCTTGCCTTAAGTCTCCTATTACTTGACCCCATTATTTAGTGAGAGTGAGAGCTTTACTTGGTAGCTTCTCATTCTTTACTTATGAGTGGAATTGCCAGTGCAGTGTTGAGTTCTGCAGTTGATAGTTGGATTGGATGTGTTAAGGCGTAAGTCTTGTGTTGGTGCTAGTTGGATTCTATAAGTAGTAGCAGCCTTTCTTGTATACCCTTGTTCGACCCTTGTATGCCCGAGAGAGCTAGTTGCGAGTTCGAGCCTGACTTTTGGAGTTCTATTTTAGTATGTCCTATAGTTCATTTCTGTATTACTTTAGTGATTCTTTTATTCCCTTATTGATTCCATAAGTATGATAATAGCGGTTTCAGCGTATGGGGACAGTGTTCCAATCTTTTTCTCTTCTCATTGATTTCAATCTGTATTATATGTAATAGGTGTATACTCTTTCATTAACAATCCAGAGTTGGTACAAGGAGAGGTAGTTTGACGCTAGATCCAATGCAGTAGCTCTTCTAGTCTTAAAGGCAATAGCTCGATTCCCAGTTTCTAGTATAAGTATGAGAAGCGCCAGGACAGGTCTGTTTGTCAGCAGATAGATTCCCTTGTCTGTGGGGTAAGCCCCATTAGCCCCGGTTTCGTTCCTTTGTTCGTCTACCTGTTTTCGTTCCTTTCCCTTAGAAGCAAGTAAGGGCAGTCTTGTCAGCAGTAGTTGTTATAGGCCCGACTACTGTAAGCTAATCCCATAGTGAGTAACTAGGCGGTGGAAGCAAATCTGATAGTTGGAGTTAGGCGGGGAAGTGGAAGAAAGGCATTCCAGATAGGATTCTCAAAGATAGGAACGAGCCTATCTACTGGTTTCCTTGCACATGAAAAGGATGATTGTACATCTTCGAGACACAAGATATTGAAAGATTCTCCATTGTTCTTGATTTATGGAAATAACATATCATAGATAGATCTTGTTGAATATCATAGATGGATCTTGTTTATTGCTTGGTGGCTGATCATATCATAGATGGATCTTGTTTATTGCTTGGTGGCTGATCAATGAATGCGTCTGTCTTTCTCTCATGAGGGACTTGAGCCCAATAGTGCTGTTTCGACGGCTAAGTATCTATTTGTGGGAAGACCTTATGTCTCAGGCGCTACGGTGCGAGACGTGTTATCCGGCAATGCGCGGTCAGATCATTTCTGGGAAGCAAGCAAGGATCGAGATATTCCGCTTTGATTAGCGAGGCATCAGTCGGTTTCATGGTTTCTATCACTTCCGGAAGTTCAAGAAGAGCTATCATCTTTGATTATTGGAATCCTCCTTGGCCAGGCCAGCAACTGAAAATGCCTGCAACACACTGATTCGAGTCCTCGAGTTAGCTCATCTGCTAGTGAGCCTTCTTCTTCTGCAATAGATCAGGAACCCCGCCTTTCTTCAGCCCATGAACTAAGCCGGCCATTAACATCGTCCTAATTTCGTTTGATCGGTATTTTCGCTTGTTTTTCATCGTGACTGGAACGACGATACAACCTAAACCCTTCTCTGCTACCAAATCATAGATCTTCCAGAGAAGACCAAACCGAATGAGCTCGCTCGGTTCTCGTCTGATACTAAATTCCTTTCATAGCTGCTAGATCTCTGATTCAATTCGTTTCATAGCTGCTAGATCTCTGATTCAACGGAATATACATTGGACTTTGATATGCTCCACCAACTGTAGTATATCTTACAGCTCAAAGAAAAAGTGTTATTAGGGGGGCTTAGGTCGATCTCCAAAATAACCTAACTCAACTCGTGGCTGGCTATAGTATCTCTTAACAAAGAGTCGAACGAACTTCCTTACCATACTCCTATTGAGGTGCACATAAGGACTAAGATTGGTTTGCAGCTTCAAGCATCAAATGTAATAAAGACAGATATACTAACACCCACCCCAAGGTACGACTCATGAGAACAATGGTCACAACTAAATCCAAATAATTCCATTCAGCTGTGGGGCGGAGTGTTGACATTAACGACTCGAAAAGAAGCCTTCTTCACTTCATTAGTAGTTACTTGTCCAGTTGCTTGGCTCACCCGAGATATAGAAAAATCCTGATTTTGATGAATCCATAATTTCTACCGAGCCTATATCCTCAGCGTTCTAACTAATGTTGAGTAAAGGCCATATAATCTTTCGAACTCCTCTGCTAAGCACTAGATCATTGCTTTTTGAAACCAACTAACTCTCCATTCTATTCCAGAAGGTACCTAACCGCAATTAACTTCAAGTACGCTTGTTTATTTCCAAATCTATATAATAAAGCCATTTCTTAGTTCATCTATATAATAAGGCCATTTCTTAGTTCATCTATATAATAAGGCCATTTCTTAGTTATGGTTACTGGGACATTACTACAGGAAAGGCTTCTAGTTACTCCTTTTCTATAAGTATTCTAGTGACTCCTTTTCTATAAGTATATTATAGATCTACAAATTCTTACATGTTAGTGGAGAAGAATAACCCAAGATACAGTATTTTAAGGAAAGGCGAACACAAAAGCTCTATTTTAGTAAATTCCAAATGATTTCTCATATCCCTTTTACGTTACCACATCCCCTCAGAGACAAACCAAGTAGAAAATAGATAGAGGAAAAGGTTGTTTTATAGGAGCTAGAACAGGCCCCCAACAAGGTAGGAGGAAGCAACGCCTAATTCCTATTCCGGAATGATTTGGAATCTATTTTCCATTATGTACAGTGGTCGGAGTGTTGTTGAGTCAAACTAGAATCAGCTGAAGGCGTTCTTTCATTGCAGGATCTATCTCCTTCTCTATTTGCCGAGAGGTCGGAGGGTACGCCTGACTAAAAGCGATGCAACTGTCTAATAAATAGAACAGACCAAGCAGGACATGAAAGACAACACCGTTTTTTGCCTTAGGACATATTGTACCAGTGTTCATTAGTTTATTAGCTGGTCGCTACTAACTCAATCTTAAAAAACCTCACTACAGCTTTCACAGCAAGAAGCTTGTGTTATTAACAAAACATATAGATTGGCCGGGAGGATGCCATTGATTATCCTCCTTCCTAACCGAATGATCAAATGATGCACATATCCTTAACGGGTACTACTAGACAACTCGGAGTTTTGAAGATATCCATTCGATTCTATCTGGAACATAAAGCATCTGTAGGAACTGCCTACTTTAAAGCGGATCCGCCTTACAAAAAGTGTAATTAATCGTAGGCCTAAGCCTAACAACATAGATATTACCCAAAAGCCAGCGTTGCGCTTCATCTCTGATTGAATCAGCCGAAAGGGCCAGTCCTCTCTTGTTAGGAAAGATCTTACATACGGAAGATGGACATGGTAATCAAGCCGTTGTGTTTGTAAACAGTTTCTGGTGGGTAGCCCTTATGTACAAAGGTTTCATAGGCTTGGTTCTGATTTGATTATCTCACGCCTATCCACCTTATTTCTACCGCATAGCCTTCCAACCTGAAATCATCTTATCGATTCAAAAGAAGGCGGACTCCATTTTCTAGTTATTCCTATTCTTTCTCCAATGAGCTGTTCAAACCAATCGTGGGGAAAGACACATAGATTACAGTAAACCCCGTCTTCGAAATGCCATTGAGGAATAGGACCTAAAGAAATAAAGAGATCTCAGTATTGATTTGGGCAAGGCTTCATGTAATTACGAAGTTGATGTAAGAGAGAATCAAAACCCCCTATACTAGTTGGTCAACAACCAACCAAAACTATCTTCTTTCTTTACTATACGTAAAGGCTTTCTTTGTATAAGCTGTCAGGAGGGAATATTCGAATTTCAATCATGCCTCAACTGGAGAAATGCACTTATTTTATTCAATTGGTTATATATACAGAATAGGCAAGCTGACAAGACACTCAATATCTACAGGAGGAGCAGCAATGAAGGCGATAAGAAATACAGAAGTGGCGGTCAATAAGGTAGCGATCATAAAAACACCTTGTCCTGTGCCCTTAATTAATGGGCTAAAGGAGTTAAGAAACATCAAATGCAGTGCTAGTGTTGTCTTGTGGAAATTAGCCAGGAAAGTATAAGTGCCCAAAGTAGTGGTTATAAGGGAGGAATTCATATTCTAGGTAAGTAGGGAGCTATGATTTGATTAAAGCAACAGATGAAGCAGTGCGCAAGGAAGCAGGAAGGAAATCATATCGAATTGCTTCGTCAAGGGCAAAAGAACCATCAATTCTCAAGTAGCCAAGCAACTACTCCAGTTTTCGCGGGTCTTCAAGGGGGCCAAGCTACTGCTACAAACGGCCAAGCAAGTACAGAACTCATATAACATGTCTGAATTTGTTGTTCCCGCCAAACAACTACTAATGACCAAGCCACGGGCCAAGGAACGGGCCAAGGAACTACTAGACGCCAAGCAACTACGTAAGTAGTTGTGCTAAAGTTGTTACTAGTCCTGTGTTCGACCAAGCAACGGGACAAACAACTACTAATGTTGTGCGGCAGGGCTGCTCTTCCGGCCAAGACACTACTAATGACCAAGCCACTACTAACCAAACAACGGCGCAAGACGTTGAGCGGTAGCAAAAGTAATATATATAACAAAGTTATTACAATAGATGTGTTCTGGGCGGAGGAGCCTGAGCTAAAGCGGCAGCAAGTAACAGTTATTACGGCCAAGCAACTACTAACGACCAAGCCGATCTAGGCGGCCAAGTAACTACTAACGTTACGCGGCAGCCAGTAATAGCCATAACAAAGTTATTACAATAGATGCTTTCGGGAGCCTGAGTTAAACGGCAGGGCCGCTCCACTCTTTCTATTACAATCTATGTTTTCAGCGGTAGGAGCCTGAGCTAAGCGGCAGTGAGTTCCAGCGGTAGCGAGCTAAAAGAGCGTCAGCGAGCTAAAAGGCGCGGCAGGAGTTCTTTGCTTGATTCTGCTAAGGACTACAGTGTACCTCTTGGTCTGATACTTACTTATTGATTTCTTACTAATACGACTATTAGTCTTGGGTCCGGGTTCATAGGCTTATACTACTAAGTTCCATTCTTTTGAGTAGTGACATTGGCTGTCTGCCGTCTTGTCTACTTGCCTCACGGAGTTGTATGTTAGTTTCCGTGTCTATTGGTGTAGTATTCAATCAAGCCTATTAGTGCAGTGTTCGGGTCTGTATTTACTATTTGAAAGAAAGAGGCGTCTAGGTGTATTTACTACCTTAAGGACAGAGGCTATGTGGTTGGCAAAGAAAGAAGGGAGCTAAGAGCTAGAGTAGTTGGGTGCAGTTCCGTAAGCCCAAGTCTTTGATTCAATGAATTTGGTTACCGGACTCTATTATGCCCAGCGAAATCCTATTCTTCACCGACAACACCGAGTGAAACCAGACCAGACTTGACTTTAGATCCGTAGTTTGATACCAGAATTCTTATCCTCTAACTCAGGCTCATATACTTCTATCTGTTCTCTCCTCTTCTCTGTACTGTGTTCGGCGGTAACTAATCTGATCTAGTCCTATAGTGTGGAATTCTTACCAGTGAGTTCACCCATCCCCTGTGGAGCTTGGCTCTGGTATTCCTACTTGTGAGTTCAATTCGGATTCTTTCACTACGGAGTGGAATTCTTAACTGAACTTCTTTCACTGTAAACAATTCTCCCAGAAGCCCCAATGATTCAATAAGAACTGTTTCCATACGAGACTCAACTTGACTTCCAGCGCTTATGGCTACTGCTTACTTATTAACAGCATTTTATGTTAGGCCTGGCAATACTGAATGCTTCTTTCCCAGAGCTACACTTTACAAGCACTGCTCATTCTTTAGTAGAGTTGACTTTCCTGGCACAGCTCATTATTTATGGACCTCCTTCTCCCCTACCCTAGTGAGTGCTCTTTCCAGCCCCGAACACAGGACTTGTACAGGTCAGCTATCTATCATCGAAAACACACAGAAATGGAATCAATCTTTCTAGTGGCGAGGAAAACAGTCAATTCATATTTATTGCCCATCAAGCAGACAAGCAGACACAAGTCACTGGAGTGGTGAGTTGCCCTTATATTAAGTTGCAAGAACTGGAGTGGTTAGTATAAGACTCCGGCTACTATACCGTAGTCAACTCATACTTATTTAAACAAGCCCAGTACCCAGAGTTATGAGCAAGTCCTTAAAACGGCAGGGCCGCTAGTTCCCTATAAACTAACTATATATTAGAAGAGAGCTATTAATTCACTCTAAGAGCTATTAATTCACTCTAAGAGCTATTAATTCACTATATATTATAAGAGAGATTTCCAATATAATAAACTCTATGGATAAAGAAAGGAATAAGGGATGGAATTGCTCTATGGATAAAGGAATAAGGGATGGAATTGAGGCAGACGAAGAACTCCCTAAGCGCAACCAACACACAGGGCTCAGGCTCGCTAACGCCATGAACGAATAATTATGGAATCTATAAGCTGGTAATTATGGAATCAGAGGTGTTGCTCTTAAATTGTCTGCAGCAAGGGCCAAGCTTAGACTAGTAGAATTAGTGGAAGACCGAGTGGAATCTCTCGATGTTAGCCACGAATCTCTTTCTGCTCTTGTTGAATCTGTGGAATCGAATAGAGTGTTGAATCTCAGGGTTTTACCTAGTTTCATCTATTTGCCGTAGAGAATAGAATGTCTGGTGATTGTTGAATCTATAAGAAGATCATCCAGAGGATCGGAAGAAGCATTAGAGGCTGGATCGGTATATGAAGCTGGATAAGATGAATTAGATGCTGGTGAGTAAGCGGGTCAAGAATAAGGAAAGTATCCAAGAGAGGTTAGTGCTGGGCTATAAGTTCTCGGCAATACTTGTAAAGTCAATGGGATAAGGAGCGGGAGAAGAGGCTGTTAGAAAGTCAGTTGTTAGAGCGGAGACAGTAGTAGATGGCAGAGTGAGTATTGGTCTTCTTAGCACCGGATACAGACATGTATGAGTAACAACTACCACAGCCCCAAAACACGGGTTTCGTCAACCAAAGCAAAGGGTTAACTCTCCTTTCTAATCTTTATCTTATCTCGTCTTTCTCTTTATTCTTATATTATAGGAAGTATAAGATAACACAAGGACAGGAAATTGAGTGTCTAACCAAACTAATCAAGATTCCAGTCGAACAGGACTAGCTCCGGTTACAACAGGACTCGCTCCGGGCAGCTACCCATCCCTTTCAAGGGACCTATCCCCTTTGGTTACACATCAATCTAATCCATACTATAAACAGGATTGCTCCACCCCAACGAACGTTAGCTGAATCCTTCTTTCGAACTACGCTATACACTACACTTTCTTACTTAAGCATAAGCAAGACAAACAGAAGAAATTGCCTGAACCGTGTAATAGGCATGAGATTCGGCTTTTTCCCCTGTTACCACTCTAACATCTTAGACACGCCGTGGCCTGGCCGCCCTTGCTATATGGCTAACTCAACTCAACTTCAATACTTATGGCATCAATGGCTTGACTTTCTTTTTGGATTTGTCCGACCTCCACTAGAACTAGAAATGATTTATGCAGGGCTAATGATTCGACATCTTCTTGAGCCCCTGATTCCATAGAAATATAGGATTGCAGTACAGCACCCGAAGATCAATCAATTGAACTGACAACAGCTTCAGAAGCAAGGACTCCAATGGGCGAGATCCAATCTACTATACAAGCTTATTATTTCCACCATTAAACGCTACGTGGGGTTCTTGATACAATGACAGCACTAGCACGGCTTCTTTCTGATCTCTAAGATGAAACTGGAACAGGAAATAAGTCATATTCGGTACTTACTGCTTCAAAGCCTGTAACTTATCTTATGACCGAACTTAGAGAGCTAGTGAGGCTGCTAGTACTCTGAGCTGCTTGTTGGGGGGCATTTTAGCATTCAGATACTGGCTTGTGTTACTCTAATCTCATGCCTACTACTTATGAGGCTTATAGCTATATTATTTGTATTAGTCTTTTCATTCCTATCCCAGAGTTGGAGACCAAAGAGTTAGATTCAAGGTGGAGTTCTGGAAGGTAAGTTTGAAGAATGAAGGGTAAGAGTCAATAGAAGAGGGTTGAATTCTCCTGCTTGAGCTTCGGTCCGAGAATTGAGAAGTTCCCCATTCAGGGGTAATTCTTTAGTTATGCTTGCATTCTTGTACTTTCCCCCCCGGGTGTATTATTTTATGATTATATGCGGGGTCGGGTAAACAAGCCTACTTCCTAAGCCTACTTCTCTTTCTTTTGCTTTCTTACTTCATTCACTATTGAACTTTCTTTTCTTTCCTTCCCTTGTTTGTTGTATAAAGAGGTTATTGACAGAGCGGGGATAGTGAAAGTCAGTAAGAGAATACGCAGTGCCGGTTAAGTCTGCAAGTATATAATGTGCCTCCGCTTCTGCGCTCTCAAGTGAAATTATGTCTTCTTAATCTTATTAAACCCCCCAGCAAGTAAGGATTATAGACAAGAGATATAGGCCCAAGCTAGCAAGCAAAGATCCGGATCCGCTTTTTAAAGAAAGAGAGTTTGTGGGGGCAGGCCTAGAGTTGTTAGTTGCATTCCAGTATAGTAGGGCTGTTTGCCAGTAGGGATATTCTAGTTTGAAGAAGTCAAAGCCTTGTTCGGATACTTAATCCGATTCAAAAGACTAATAGGGATGCTAGCACTTATAGGGAATTCCACAATAGGGCATACAAGAATTCCACTATTAATAAAAAGAGTTCAACTCATTATTACAGGAAAAAGTCCATAGTTGACCAGACCTGCGCTCTAAACTAGTAACTAAAGAACCCAAGTTGTAGTAGTCCAGTAGTCGTAAACCCAGCCTTGATTTACTTTATCTAAAGCTAACTACCTGCCCTGACTTTAATGCTTATCGGCCGATTAGCCATTTTATGAGTTACAGGCGTTATAATTCCTTTTGATCTTATATCTTATAGGAAAGGATTCCTCAGCAATAAAATCTTTTAGTTATGAAGATCGGATTCCAGGATCAGGATTCGAAAAAGGGTATGAAGCAAAGGATAGATCATAAGCAAAAGAAGCTGAATCAACTCCAACAAACAATCGAATGCTGAGAGCAAGTTTCTTTTTTCGAAGCGTCAATGCCCTGTATCAGAGCTAGGGGTCTTAAATGACGCGTAAGCCATAATATGAATGAACTCCGCCTTAAACGACTCGACTTGCCATCAGCTCTTGTCCAGCTGCCGATCCGTGTACTTCAGTTAGAGCTCAAAGTACTTATGACTCATATCTTGGGGTGCAAGTGTTGCGGAATACACAGTTCGAGAATCTTATCGAGTATTGACGACGAGAATGAATTGACCCCCCTAAATCGAGCTCCGTTGGGGGAGGCGCTTGACCTTTGCGCCCATTGCTTAAAGAATATAGCGTTCAAGATAGAGTATAGAATCCATTCAAAAAAGAGAGAACATTGCTTCAAAACTAACATTAGAGCATCCCAAAACAATAACTCACGTCAAAAGCGCCCCGAGCCCCGAGAGTAAGCTAATGCACAAGGGCGAAGCAATAAGCGTAAGATTTGATGTTGTAGCGTAAGGTGGCAGGGGATTAACAATAAGACTAAACTCCTAATGTGTGAAAAACAAGAAAGACGGTGTTGTGAGTTGAGTCTAGTTCATTTGAATCTCTGTTTCGAGTAAGGTCAGTCTTCTCCTATAATAAGATAAGATAGAGAATTGGGTCGATAGAATTGGGTCGTTCCAAAACAAACTCCTGACGCGCAACACGAACTGACCGACAAAGAGCCTAAGCTGAACCCTAACTTACTGATAAAGCTATTTGACTTTTGGATCTTAAAGCTACCTATCTCTCTTTGGTTACAAACTGATATAACAGGCTTTCATTACCTGAAGCTCCTTATCTGAAGTTAGTGAGTGGTGCTACAGGGGCTTTCGATTCGCTAAGAACTCTCATCTAGTGGGAATTCCATCATTTCTCTATTTTCGCAAACTGTTAATTGAACTTACCCTTCCCGTTAGGGCAACGAATCATTCGGCTATTTATCCTCCACTTCCCTGTCCCGCTTCGTTGCTTGCAGTTGACTTCCGAACTCGACTTTAAGAAGCACCCAGAGGATTGACTGACGCGCAACCAATTACTTAAGGGCAAAGGACTTAGTTGGAGGCTTTGAAGCAATAAGTAAAGAAGTGAAGTAAAGTATCTGTCTGGAAGTCACCAAAACAAGAGTGGAAAGAGAACTTTAGTGCTAGTCTAGTAAAGTTGACAGAGGAGAGGCTTTGAAGCTGTAGAGAGAAAGTAAGCACAGCGGGTAGTTCTTTCTATTCATAGTACCAGTTTGTTACTTCAAGAGTACAGAGCCATAGTGGAGTGAACCCCAGTTTGTTACTTCAAGTAGAAATAGAACTAGCAATTATGTATTATGGCCCGCTTCTTAGTTTCCAGTTCAACTCCAATAAGTAGTATCTCCAGTCTGTTTGTCAGCACTGTTTGCCACTAGCTCCATTCTGAAAGCTGCAGTTAGTTACACAGCCTTAGAAGTGGTAGTGGATTTCTCAGTGCTAGATCACTTCTTTTTTCTAGTTTGGGCATTGGAGCTATAACTACGAATATTTCCACTCAAAAGTCAGACTAATAGGCATGGTCGGGAACAAGCGCAAGAGTCACCCACACAAATAAGGCTTCAAGGCATGTGTTGCTTGGCGGATTTCACTAATGCTATCAGAATACACCTATAATACAGATAAGACTGGAAATCTTACACTAGGAGAAAAACGATTAACTAGGACTGCCTCTACCACCTGAAAGTCTTTGGCGCCGAGCTGTCATACTACCCTAGCTATCATACTAATATCATATAGGGTATGATGGGACCTATAGTAATACTAAGAGAGGGCCTAGTCCTTAAGGGAATCGAAACACTGTTAACGGGGCTATAGATTGCACCGGGGAATACACTACTGCTTTACACGCCTATGTTCCACCAGGTTGGTCTAAAATGCCACTCCCTGCCTTTTTGTATGGATTAACTGCCTTTGATTCTTAAAGTACTGGTTATAATTCTGACTAGACCTCATAGCATTCTACTAGGAATCCGCGTACGATAAAGCGCATCTAACAATTGAATAAGAAACTTGGAATTAACCCAGTACTGACAAGAAGAAAACTAATAGCTATCAGGTCGGACTACCACCTTATAGGATATAACTAAGAATATCCGAATTGAACTCAGCTACCCTTCCTTCCATCTGACATCGCTTTCCAAGCCTTACAACTAACACAAGGGGACAAAAGCCTTCTTGTTGCACATCGATCCAAGCCCTTACTCGCTAGAGGATACATCGAATAGTAAACTAATGATGAAATAAGAAATCCAGAATTGTCCCAAGGGGTAAAAGAACTCACTCCCTATAGGACACCTAATTAAGAGCCATCCTGACCCGGACTAGTAGCTAGGGCACCAACTAACTCCTCCCTTAGGGGATCTAACTCTAAAGTCAGAAATAGGGAATTGAGCTGCTGTATCTAATAGGAGAAACCTACTACTGATATAGAATGAGATCAACAAGAGAAAGAATGACCCGAGTGCTTATTATCTTTATACTAGAAACTGGGAGTTGAAGCACTACCGAACAGAACGGAACCAGGGCTGCCAATACTTATCTTCTATACTTATAATAGTAATGCCCTATAAGCTCTAACAGACTTACTAGAGTCTACCCGAGCCTTGCTTACTGCCCGACCTAAGCTGCCTCCGCTTTATATCAATACATATCTACTACACCCATGAGTCCCTCTTTGCTTTCAAGCTGATACTAGTACTACCGTTACTTTCTCTTATTAGAATCTAGAATGGAATAAGTGTTCCCAAGGCTGCATTGACTATCCTTTATTATTAGAATCTTAAGTAAAGTAGGAACTACGCCTAACAAGACAAAAGTCAGAACTACGCCTAACAAGACAAGACCTTATTGTAAGCTTAATGATGAGAAGCTGTAATTATAGCCTTTTTGTCACTAGTAAAGGTTTGGAACAAACAAAGTAAAGATCCGTATAAGTTGTAGTTCCATCCAGTTTATATTCCCATTAAAGTATTATTGATATAGTAGTTCAACCTGCCACTCCCGAGCTCTAAGCTTGCCCTGTTATTACTTGAAATCTGAAAATACATACCCGTTTTCTTGATTCCGCAGATCAGTCTACCGGATACGATCCTTTAGGACAAGCCTGTACCGCCTAACTCCTATTCTGACTACCGGACCATCACATCTGTATCCCTGGCGCCACTGACCGAGACTCCTAGCTCTTATTCTTGCGCTCCACGCTTAAAGTCTGTATTGACCCTACTGAGGTTAGGCTCATATTATGTATTTTCATATCCAAGTTTATGACCCTCCGCTACTGCCTTAAATGCTATGTTACTGTTTTACTTACTGGGGAGTAAATATAGAGCCTGTCCTGTCCGATTCCTGCCTTTGTAGTTGTAGCTTGGCGGGAGCCGCATTGAGTTAGATTAGATGAAATGGTATATGCCCTGTCAAAGGGACAAGAAACTTACCGGTATTACTTGCTATGTGGTTTAAGAATGAAGTTGGATGAGCCAGAGGATAGGTCTAGTAGCAAGACAAGAGAAGAGGGCCAAAGGATCAGTATCAATATAAGTATACGCTTGGCCCCTATTCTTATAAAACTTCTATTCCCGCTTATGAAGCACTAACTTACTCATATAAGAGAACAGATGAAACAAGGGTCGATGTAATTGAGCTAATTCCATTCCATTCTGATTTATTGCCTCCAGTAGTAGCTTGGCCCTCAACTAACGCCGACGAAGAAAGGACTTGGTTCTAGCGTCAGGGCCGCTAGTTCTTCTGCCCTTTCATCCCAAAAACATCAATGGTTTTGTTGTGGGTTTCGTCTCAAGTCAAGCCAGGACTGGGCGTCACTGCTAGATGTTGTTGCTGATAGCATTGCAGCTTCTTCAGGTGCCGTACCGCGGCCGGACCAGAAAGGGCGAACCTCAAGCCAAGGGTCCAAGGTAGCTTGCTTACTCCTAGTTCTAAGGAAGTGCAGCTTTATTGTCGGGGGGAATAAACGTAAAGGAAAAACAAGGGTCGATTCTCTTTCTTGTAAGGATCGGCTTTAAGTTCTATGGGATGTTCTTCTCATTCTGCTTTTCTTTGTTTGGATCACCGAGACACCCGAAGGGCCGGCCATATGTACCTCGGGAGACCCATTCCAATCAAGAACGTGGGAATGGAATGTCGACCACAAGGTGAGATGATCTTCTAATACGAGGGCGAGTGACTCATGAAACGGAGTTCTTTTTATCAACATGGCAGCAAGTGGACATAGGTTTTTAACTGACTACGACCAAAGTAGCGGCTACTTCCACCAAAAAAACACCCACTATTCCTAAATAAGTACCATACCTAAACATACGCAGAAATAGTTGGAGCCCATAGCCGGAGTAGATTCACTGATAGCAGAGACATTGGTTATTTCTATGGATTCTACTGATCGCCCTAAGCACCACCCAGATTGGTATCTCGGGTGTTCCCATCAGGCAACAACTACAGGGAGAAAGAGAGCAAAACATAGGTAATCCCGGAAAAGTGTACTATGTCCGTTTGTCTGCCCCAGAAGTAGCAGTAATCTCTTATGTTGGAGCGAATGATAGAACTCACATCTGACTATGCTGCTCCCATGCCATTCCAGCCAGATTAAGCTATGAAAATCCTTTATACGCTCTACTGAGGCGGGGACCTAGAGTAGTGCACAACTATAGTATAGGTCGCTCCCCCTAAACTAGGTATGAAAGAGCTAGAGCAAAGACTTAATAAGGCTTTTCATAATTGCATTTCGACGAAAGGAAAGGACAGTGTTGTGGGGAATAATAGACGCACGGATAAGACCGATGCCATTAAAGCAATGAAATGGGTTGAAGCTTAGAATTAGAGCTGGTATTTCATCAGCAGCTATAGAATAGGCGGTTTTCGGGTCGGGGCAAATTCAAAGAAGGAAGAATGCAAATAAGCTGCTTGTTTGAGACGCTAACTAGAAAAAGAAAAAGAGAAGAAAGCGCTTTGGGTTAGTTATGCAGTTACTCTTTCTGTGGAATAAGCGGTGCGGTTACAGTAAGAGCTGTTGAGTAAATAGATGGGACTAGACGCTGTTGGCAATAACAGCTGCTACTGTTAGAGTTTACGGTCCCAGTCTTTTCTGTTTGCGTAGGAGTTATTCCTCTTGCTCCTATGAATCAGCTGCACTGAGATAAGTAGCTGTGAGGAAGTTCGAGCTCTTTTGATGCTACCAAGCGAAAAGAGAAAGAGGTAAAAAAACACCCACTATGTACTTGAACGAGACTGATAGGCTGTGGCGGGACGCGCATGGCACTATCTGATTCATGGGAGTGGGAGCTAAGTAAACGGCCGGTACAGCAGGAGACTTTATTCGGATCTCTTCCTCGTAGTGATCCACAGGTTAAAGAACAGCGGGCAGATTCTGAACAGGAGGGGATACTTTGTCTAAAGGTCTAGCATCTGCTACTCTGGGTTTGCTTGGGGGTTTTGGATCTGTGTCCCCGGAGTCGCGGTGGTAGATGTAGGGTTTGTTCCTTGAGCAGCAGGTGCAGCCGGGCTATTTCCGATGGCTACCAGCGAGGTCAATTGTGCTAGCATCCGGCTCTGATAGTTGACGGCTAACTGCCTCATTAGAAAGTAGCTGATTTGCCGGGGCTGTAGGGTTCAGCTGGTGGTTAGAGCCAGTGGATTCTTCATTGTCCACATCAGAGATAGGGTTCCTGGTGCCTCGGTTACTGGCGTTGTTGGCCATGATCTCTGGGTTTGATTCACCAAGGCTTTCTAGGGCCTCCATTCTAACTAACCTCCTAGACGGACCTATTGTAGTTCGCACCCACCAAAGCAAGGTGCCATGCCAAGGAAAGACAATTCGTTTAAACCAAACCGGACAAAAGAACGAAAATAGAGAAAAGGAATGCTTAGGCCTCAACGATAGGCGGGGAAAGATCACTCAAATCTGTCTACGAAAGTCAGTTCACATTTCCACTAGGTATCCATCTAGAATATGTAGCTGTACTGGACGTCCTCTGCTAGTGTAAAGAACTATATAACTTGTGTCCTAGCTGGCAAATAGCCTTCTATGCGAAGTAGTCTTTCTTCCTCTATTTCTACTTCCACATGGGTTCGCACCTCTTCATCGAAGCGAATCGAAACCATCATATCATGAAAATGAGACCAGTTTCGTAGTTGGGCAGCTAGCTGTTCTCTTAATTCGATCAGAGCGAGTTCATTCCACTTCCTATCCTTTAGAATTGCCTGAGCATTATGTGGTTCCACCGTTATTTGAATTTTCCTCCATATTTACATGAGCAGCATGTGGTTGTGCCAGGTTAGGTAGGGAAGATGCTAACCCCTGGAAGTCTCGCATGCAATTCCCTACTTAAGTATAGTTGACTCGCGCCAATGGACAAAAAGGGGGTGTCGTCGACAAGGACGTTGTTATACATAGGCAGAGGCCCTGCTCAAGGTAAGCTAAGGCACACTCAATATCAAGAAGCTAATGACTTCTTTCAGGTAATTCAGTAGAACTTGCACGAGGTATCACAGTGGGGCATGTCTTCTTTCCTTTGTCTAGGTTTGTTCTTGGGTCCGGTCGAGCCTCTTCTCTCTTGGAAATTACATCCCCGCCTCTCGTCTAACTCGAGTTGCTCCGCTCGGCAGTTCCTGTATCTCGCTTCAATAAGTCAGATCCTTAGGGAGGGTATGGTTAGGAGCATAAGTTAAGTTCTATTGTTAGTGGAGGTAATAAGATCCAGGTGAGGACCGCATCTAAGAGTGGGTGCGCAAGAATGAGGCTTCCCCCAAAGTTGTCCGGTTGGCATATCAGGTGTAATTGAACCAGCTTACGGACTGGGAAATAGTGGATTTCAAGCTTTTCTAGTTATAGGCGGACGGAGTCGTCTTAGTCGCATTAGTATGACCTTCTTCCCTTAAGGCAGAAATCTCGTAATGTAATATAAATGAGAAGAAAAAGAACTGTTCAAAACGTACGAATATAAGAGTGAATTGAAGCTAAGACGTGACGCGCTTTAGTCAAACCGAGTGTTCACAGCGCCCTTTCCTTTAACTCCGTTTCTTTTTCGAAAAGATAACCCTAGCTTCGATTGCTCTACCAGCATTCCCGCTATCATGCTTTCGCTGTCTCGAGCCCATTAATCAATGTCCAAAGTGTGAGTCAGACTGCTCATAAAAGCCGATTAGCTTGCACGGGATGTTTGATCGGACCTTTTGACTAATTTCTCCCTTCACATAGTTCCACAATCCCAACAACAGCTAAAGCTTCCGCCGAGAGCAATGGCGAATGTGTTTTGGTAAGACCAACTTCCTCTTCTACTTCGATACGTGCCTGGTAGAAATGTGTGATTGCTCTCTCTGCTTCCTGAAAAAGATAGAGGGCTCACAGCTTTGAGGCCTTTGTCCGTTTCTTTCACTAGCAGCGCCCCCATCAACAGCCTAACGCCCACTGAATGCTTTGTTCTTTCATCCCATTTGAGAAGATATGTGTGACTTAGCGATTCCGGAGGCATAATCCAAGTACGGCAGCAAGAAGCCCTTTTCTATTAGATTAAGATATTAAGGCACCCCCTAAGTTCATTATGCGTCCGAGTCTGGGCATGAATCCGAGTAAGAAGTCACCTATGAAATTCCCTTACTTCTTTCTATTTGTTTTTGTGCGTGTAAACTATTGATTCTATGCCATCAAACCATGCTAACAGCAGAAATGAAAGTCAGCAGAAATGAAAGTCAATAAAACAGCAGTCATGCCGCATCCCTTTTGTACGTACTACTATCTTTCCCGTAGGCGGCCACTTTCTTTATAGAAGTGGGAGTTTCGCTGGATTATTAGGCGGACCCTTTAGAGGTTACAGCCTTGGGGGAGGGTCTCTTCTTTTCCAATCTTTGGGATTTGTTAGTTGTTGCAGTTGACTTTGAAAGAGTAGTCTGAGAGAAAGATTGATTGTCGTGGCCCTTTCTTTCTGACACATTGTGGTATCTCGTTTCCGATCATGACAATAATTCGTTCTTTTTGTACTGTCGGTTTCCGACTTTGACTCAAGTGTCGACATCTGTCCATCTAAGAGTTTGACTTCGAAGTGCTTTCCTCCTTCTGTAGGTGAGCCTAGGCTCCTTGCCTTCCGTCTGCGGCTCTTGTACCTTTATCAAAGAGCCAAGAGGTAATCATGATCCTTGTCTGTACTCTGGGGAACTAATTTAGACGTGAATCATCAAAATCGATTCGGAACATAGGGCTTAGCTTAGAATCGAAGACAACTCAAAAGAAAGGTCAAAAGAAAAAGGAAGAAAGCGGCGAACTCTTATTTCACCCAAAAGGGAGTGAGTGCTATACTAGTTGTAAGGTTTAGGCTTGAGCACTAGCTTTTAATAGGTTAGGGCGAGCACCGAAACTAAGTCGAAGTGAAGGGGCGACTAAAGGAGAGGAGTCTCAAAAGTACGAGGCGGCCCTTCCTTTCTCGTTCATCCGGAGCACCTTACATCTTCCTTACAACTAGCCGCTGCTTTCTTTCTTTACATAGTAACCGCTTGAACTCGTACAGCAGAATCAAGCTGTTCGATCGCAGTAGATACCCGAACTACCGATAAATCCTGTACACTGTTGTACACTAATACATAAATAATGATAGCCTCCAGCGTGACCTAACTCATTAATTCTAGTTCCATCCTTTTGGAATAGGCTTTTGCTTTATAAATTCAGAAACTGTAATCATATCTTTACCAATCAATAGCTTGTCGGATAGCTTTTAAACACACTTGTTTCATCGAACTTCATAGTCTTATCCTCAATCTTGGTCTGTAAAGCAAACTACTCTAGCGGGCTAAAGCGATAGATGTCACTATTTGAAAAGGGCTTCTTCTCGAAATCCAATCTTGCTATCTCAATCTCATCTCAATTCGATCTTTTTATCTCATCTTGGCCGTTAGTTGTTGTTTGTCTAGTAGTGACTTGGCGTCTGCTTGGCCCTAGATTTGAATCTCCTTCTCTCTAACGGATGAGATAGGAACTCGTAAACTATACTAATCGTAGAGATAGACCTCCATTGGGATTTCCGGGGAAGTTGTACTTTCTATTTCTTCCTAAATAATAACAGAATGTTTAGTTTACTTTTCTTTGCAAAAGTCTTTGGTGCTCGGGCGACCCCTAATTATATATTGTGCTATACTATAACTTATGCGTAAGACCTATACCAAGTTCCTACTTCCGGTGATTCTTTTTCTTTTTGATTTGACTTTCTTGCAGTGCAGAATTGACTTATCATAGGCTGCAATTTATACCCGACCCCACTGCCTCTTGGTTAACGATCCAGGAAAGCAAGAATCGAGGTGATCCAAGCAGGGTTATTTTGTTTTGAGCAAGCTGGAAATCCTATGTCCTAGTGCTCGAGCCTATTTGGAAGCCTGTTGTTTAAGATGTAGCTCTGGCTCTAGAAAGAAGCTATGAAGCGAGAGCCTCTTTCTTCACCTATGAAACACTGTGGATGGGCACTCCTGGGGCCATTGATACAAAGAAGTAGTATTCCGGGCCAATGGTAGAAAAATAGAAAGCTATGCTCCTGGTAGAGAATGGATCTTCTCTTCTGGACTTGAGAAGGGTCCCAATTTGAGCTAAATGCGGCCTCTACTATTAGATAGAAGGCAGCGATCCTAATGTCTAGATAGAAGTCAGCGATCCTAATGTCCCTTTTCTATGTCCTATCGATCCTAATGTCCCTTTTCTATGTCCTATGGACTGCGTATGGGCCTCTGAGACAAGTAAGCCTTTTTCTATTTATAGCTCTTTCGTCTAGGGATTCCAATCGACTAGCGAGTTAACCTCCTTGATCTCATCCTTACTTTCCTCTATCTCGTTCTGGTATTACTTATTTTGACTCGCTGTCTAGGCACTCCCTGGGAATTAATCTAACACTTACTATAAGGGCCTCTGACCCCTTGCTCTCATGCTATATTCTATTTTGGAAATGGAGTATTCATTTACGTATTATAAACTGATAAGTCAGAGTTGTCAAATTCTGTATTCAGCTGTATTATATAATATTGATTAGCCAAGCCTAACCCCCTTAGCTGCATCCTTTCCACTCCGGTCTCTCAGGTTGACCTTGTTTCATCTCGGGCTTACTTTACCGGCTATCAGCCTATATCCCTTTGCTTTTAGCCTAACATTCCGTGTTTCCATACTTGGACTTACTTGTCTAGTATATACTTGGCGGGAATTGAGCTCAGCAGCAGCAGGCCTATAGTAGTTAGTCGTTGATTTCCTTAGTTAGTTACTTCAAACTTTGATAACTTGTATTGGTATAAGTATTGGACCTATACGTAATTGCTAGCGAGCCAGAATACATAACTTGCTAGCGCATAGAAACAAGTAATATCAAATACAAGCCTCTGAGAATAGGTACTAAATCTAGCGCCTTTACTGTCAACAAAGAATTCCACTACACCTCTAGACTATAAGAACTCCCTAAGGCGCAACTGGTGGCAGGAATATCTGAACCCTTTGCTTCTTATGCTAACTCACTATTTGAAGAACGATTGGAGGCAACCCTCACTTAAACTAACTCACGTAAGCTATAGTCGCAAACTCCCGTTAGCATTTAGTGTAAGGAAAGCCGTTACTTGTTCTTGTGCCCTATCTTCATTCACTTAACTTCATGCCGAAAGAAAGGACTAGCGCTTCAACTACCTAACGAACAACATAAACTCCAAAGTTCAGAATGGAATGAAATATATCTAAACAAGTGGAATTTGCAGTTGCTTGTTGGGTGCCTATTGCTGAGTACTGAGCATATATTAGGGCTTTCCTTTTCCTTAAGGATTGATTGTTTGCTTGTTGAGTACTTGAGTCTAGCGTTCGGATGACTATCTGAGTGAGAAAAGTAATATGTCATATGTCTTACTATTTTATGGAATGTTTCACTTCTATTTGCATTCTTGTTTCTATTGTTTTTACAGTATTCTATATTAGTAACGTTCCATTCTATTCCTGTAGCAATTGGGTTCACGCCCAGCCCCTCTTTCTTTTCTTTCATAAATGGGACTCCTAAATAAAGTATACGAAGAAGTGGTTGGTTACTATGCTTATAGAAAGATGTCCATACTCACAAAAAGAAGTGGTTGGTTACTATGCTTATAGAAGGATGTCCATACTCACAAAAAGAAATAGAAGAGAGCGTTACACATATGGAAATCCAGTCACATATTCTCTCATGGTCACTGATTACTCTATTCTCTCATAGTAACTGATTACTCTTAATAATATAATGTTAGTACCGGTACCAATATCACACCTACCTACCAGAATGTCGGCACCCATACATACATACAATAGTAAGCGACACCCCTCCATACGTTACGACCTTCTATCTACTCTAACACAATAATAATAACATATTCCTCTCTTCTATTGCTATATAGATTCTATATTCCTCTCTTCTATTGCTATCTAGATTCTATATATCTATTATGAAAGCTACGGAAACAAGTAAACAAGTAAGGGTAGGCTATATGTGATGAAGGTTTGCTTGCTCAAGCAGTATCAGGTTTGCTCAAGCAGTAGAATAGAAGGCTTTCTCCGAAGTAGAAAGAAACAAGTATCGGTAGAAAGCAGGAAGAAGCGGTGTTGTATCAAGGAAGCGAGAAAGACATAAATCCGGCTTGACTTGCTCATAACTCTGGGATACTGGGCTTGCTCATAACTCTCAACTCCTATTGAACTCCTAACTCCCGAACACTAGTATACGCTTGGCGAGTAACAGAACGAAAGAAGGGATCAACATAATGAAGCTAATGAACGGAGGGCCATAATGCAGCTAATGAACGGAGGGCTCTTTAAGGCAGTAGTGAAAGTATCCAAATCAGCAGTAACAGAATGAGATGCAGTAGTGAGAACCTTGTTATTGGTGGTTCAATTCCAGTTGTCAGTGTATAAGTATTGGGCTTTTCTCTTTTATGCCTAGCGTAGAGTCTTGTTAGCACCAATTACATTATGATTAGTTATAGTAGAAGCTTGTAACGAGCAAGCAAGCATGCAAGGAAGGAGTAAAGCCCTAGAAGCTGCAGTTACATTCCAAGTTATAAGTGAAAGTCGTGTTAGGCGCCTAGGGAATATGAGTTAGTGGGATAGATGTATTTGTTATGTGTTTCATCCTTTCTATTAGCAGTTAATCTCTTGTTAGTAGCAGTGTAGATTTGAAACAAACAAGTCATAATCGAAAGAAAGTAGTTACAGCTTGAAAGCAAAGAGAGGTAGGCTCCGAAGTGAACTACAGGAATTAGGGAAGTAATATCAGGTTAATAGACATGAGTTGGGGGAATCAAAGCGAGGGGACATGGTTTCGAGTTCAATCCTTATTGGTAAAAGTCAGGGGTGTTTGTTTAAGTTAAGAGAAAGGAAAGGCATTCTTCTAATAGGGGCATTCTTCAACTACTGGATTTACTACAGGATTTCATTCTGACTGTTGAGTTGCACTCTGTCCTATCGTAGTTAGATTCCCTAACGAGAGATCCTCTAACTAACAAAATCTACTTTGAGCCAGGAGAGGCGGACCAACAATTGAGCTGCAGAGATAGGGTGGTGGGAAGTAGCGAGAAACTGATAGGTGAGACAATAAGGCTTGGGCTCCTGGGGAGCAAGACTTGGTTACTGCAACAGTTCTCTATATTCTTTGGTTGACTCTTACTGTATGCCCCGCTGTCTCATACTTATTCCTATGTCATAGTTTGACTCGCCGAGCGCCAAGACACGGATAGACAGTTTGCTGGTAGGGCAAGTAAGCTTAGGGGATCTCCTGGGGAAGTAAGGATCCGACAAGTAATGGCCAAGCAAATACGGAAATGAGGCTCCTAGACCACTATGCCTACTGAATGAAACAAGCATGACCAGTGGGTGCCTAGCCTGAGGGGTCTCATAAGAAAGAAAGACGAGTTGAGGTCGGCAGACAATAAGAATAGAAAGAGAGTAGACTGCAGACAATAAGAATGGAAAGAGAGTTTACTGTGTTGTCGATTCAGAAAGGGAAGCTATTCCGGGTATCTTAGAGAATAGCCCGATGAATCAATTTTCTCAAATCATAAATAATACGAAAAAGTAGTTCGATTTATCATATACATACTCAGTACAGACACAGTAGCAAAAAACATAGTCTAATTTTCTCTATCTTTATATAGTAAACCAGAATGGGCTTGGCTGTTGCAAGAGTAGAGGTCGGGAGCAAGAGAAGAGGTGAGAGAGGTGAGCTAGCAAGGGATAGAATTGTACTGATGAGTCCAAGGCTGAAACCCGGGCATCAAAGAACCGAACCCAGGGGTGCAAACCTTCAACTCACACCAATCAGAATGCAACCGGTAAGTCACAGAACGAAACAAGCTAGTTACAGGCTCTAAGTAGGTCCACTGAGACTGCAGCGCGGGCTACTAAGACTGATGCCGGGGGTACTAAGACTTCAACCAGTGAATCCAATACTATAGCTGCTAAGATCAGAACCAAACCAGTGAGACAGAGAATGAGACCGGGTAGTTAGGGACTGATGCCGGTGCTGCTCAGCCTGATACTGGCGCTGGGCAGACTTCAGCTAGTGCTACTGATTCCCTTACTTGCCTACCGATTCCCCGAAGCTAGGGTATGGACTCAGATCGGAGTTGCTGATCCACCTGTTGCTTCTGCTGACCCACCTGTTGCTTCTGCGGATACTGACTTTCTTGTTTCATCTGTGTTTGTTGGGTAAGACAGGGAAGTTGAGGTCGGCTGTTCACCGATGAAAGAATAGAATGACATTTGACTGGCTCCCTCGGCAGAAAGAATAGAATGACATTTGACTGGCTCCCTCGGCGCATAAAGGGGAGTAGGCTTGGCTCTGTCTGCTTGGCTCTTTTTCTCCTCCCGTTGTAAGAGAGTGTAAGGAAGTGTCTAGTAGTAAATGGTTGAGTTTTGGATGTCAGTAGGTAGTGAGAGAGATCTTTTCTTCGCCGGCCCACAAGCCTGTTAGTTTTCTTCCTTCAGTCACCAGTGTAAATAGGAAGTGTTAGGCAAGTAGCTGTTGGATGTGATAAAGCTTTCTTTCCTAAAGGCTTGGTCCCTGTCTTCGTTCCTGTGGAGTAAGCATGTGTAATTGAGGGTGAAGGATTGAAAGTAGCTAAATAACGCCTGTATAACATATCCACGAATAGCCTAGCCTCTAACACAACGTATCAGTCCCTTTCTTCTTTGGTTGCTGTAGAACCTTGTGAGAAAAGCATCCCTAATTTCCTTAAGATGGAGGAGGTAGGTAGCCCAATGAAAGCCTATTCCAAAAAGATTGATCCGAAAGAGTCTCGCTCAAGTTGGAGAGGAGATACAGCACGTGGAGAACGACCAGCCGCCGGACCAAACAAGAAAAACCTAGCACGAGGACATCGCCCTGGTTCACTCTCGCCCTCTTAGACAAGTTCCAGTAGGGATTTTCTAAGACCAATCCATTTCATTCCGACTCCCAGCAGAAAGAACCTAATGCCCACGTCCTCCTACAATAGACCAGAGCTAGTGAACAATCAAATGGATCAAGAACTTAATTCATTCTATTCTTTTACAGAAGCTCTTTGAGGAGGAGGTGCTGACGAGAGCAGCTCATCTAGTATAAGTTTACAGCATGGTGGGTGTGGAAAGACTACCTAAATACAGCTAAGACATATTTTAGGGGAATGAGAAGAGAAGCGGGGCGGATTCCATCCCCTTTTTCCCAGCGCAAGTAGCTCCCTTTGAAAAAAAGAGTATGGTCACTTCTCCTACGAACTACTATGCTCTAACTCTAGTTTACAGAAAGCTAAGCTTGCTTGTTTCACAGACCCTTTTCACCTAACGCCTTTTTCTTTCCCCTAATGGTATCTGCCGAGTGACGTAGGAGTTTGTGTTGAATTGAAGGCCTAAGGCCAGCTAATGTCTCATTTCGATCTTGGCAAGATTATTCCAAATGCTATGGTCAATCCATTGTCTAATTTGGCCGAACGTTTTTCTATGCTTGCTTTAGATTAGCTGGACCTATGATTGCTTACTTTAATCCTAAGAAGGGTTCTGGTTTTCGGATGGACTTAAGCCGCTTCAATGATGCTGAGAGCTCCCTCCAAAAAGGAAAGGTACTACGGTGGTCCAGATTCCAGGACGGAGCCCCTTATGATGATACTCAGTGACTTTAATGTGGCAACCCTCGGGCGAATTCCAGTTTCTCTTCCGTTTGTAACGCAGAGCTACTATCTGATCACTATTTTGGATTGCTCGGAATAATCGACAAATAAGAAATGCAAGAAACAACATCAATTTCCATTCTTATTTGGAATGAACGAACAGTGTGGCTGTGACAAGAGCTGGTAACCCGAGTCTAAACAATGTGACGGTGGTGAACTGACCGGGGGCAGCTGATAGCCAATTTAGGTCTCATCAAATGTTCTTAAGGCTGTCTTCATGTCATGTCTGTCCGTGATTGGTCATTCCTGATTGCCCACTCATTATGTCTAGTGTACTGTATAGGGGCATAAACGCTAAATCAAACCGGCTCAATGCTTTAAAAGGGCTTCATTCTATCTTAAGCAATATTTGGTGATTCTTAGTTCCCAGCCTTTTGTGCAATCAGAGACTCTCGAACTCGAGTAAGCACTCATATTGGTGTTTAAGTATGTACTGCAGAAAGATTAGAAAACTCCATAAGTAAATGCCAACTCAACCATTTCCTACTTGTGCTATTCGCGCTATCATACTCCTCATACCAACTAGGGATCAAAGCAAGCGGGTCGACCTATTGAGAGACTATATTCGATTTTCCCGACTATGTCATTTAAAACAAACCCTGTCTACGAAGCAAGGGAAAGAAGTTGTATTCATTGCCTGAGATGAGAGGAAAGAAAGGAAGCAATGCTTTAGTACTTAAAAGGAAGAAGCCATGAGTAAAGGAACAAGTAACGGGTAGGTATAGCCAAACAAGTAATGAACGGGTAGGTAGCCGAACAAGGAAGGTAAATGTGCTTATACTCTAGTAGCAACAGAACGATTCTATTAGCAACAGGACAGTGCCTATAAAATATTCTTTTGTCGACATTTCTGAAAGCAAGAGTCAGTTCGAAAAGTCAAGTAAGGAGTGAGTATCGGATCGGGGCAGAATACGAGTTCTATTCCAGTTGTCCAAGGGAATAATCAAGTCCTGGTGCGCGAGTTGTTTTAGGTTACTTGTAGGGCCAAGGAATAAGATGAGTTTACTTGACTTTACCTGGGGTTAAGGTTTGGAAGCTGTACCTGACCTGGGTGCAAGAGAAGAAAGAGAACTAATGGAATTGCAGCTGTACCTGGGTGCAATAGAAGATAAAGAACTAATGGAATTGCAAAAGAGAATACATTAGGGTACGCTTATCCCACATCTAACATTTCATTGAGTTGAGTATACCGAGCACATGGTTGGTGGTTACTTATTTCTTTAATCAAGAGCGAATGATTCTGTGCGAAAGTCAGCTGCCCGCGAGTAAGCATCTGCTGTAAGAGGTATAAGGTGACTTCATTCTATAAAAGAATAGGCCTCCATAATAAGTTGCAGACAAAGAGAAGGGAAGCAAGCACAGTGTTGAGTACAGAAATGGGAGAAGGGAAGCAAGAATTCCTTTGTTCATCCTGCCAAGTCCTAAGGTTATGAGCAAATCCTGTCTTCACCCTGGCTTCATCGTCTGAAAGGAGAGTAGGGGGCAAAAGGTAAGCTATGTCTTTACTTGGCTTGGATCCAGACCAACCTAGTGCTTCTTTAATGAAAGTGAGAATGAATTTCATGAAAGGAAGAATCAAACTCCAAACTGAAGCTTCAGCAGACTTAAGAGAAAACCGGATCCTGTTATACTTAAGAAAGGAGTTCAATCAGTAAACTCGAACAGAGCAATTTGTGGGGAACAGAGGAATTTGTGGGAGGGGTTTCATATAAGAAAGAGGGTAACCAAAAATCAGAGGGTAACTGCGCTCTAAACTATCAAGTAAGAATAGAAGATGGATGTTAAGTAACCAATCATAGGCATAGCTTTAAGCCCTATGCTGTTGATATCCTCTTCTTTCTGGATCTTTATAAGAAGATTCAACAAGGGATTCTACCCACCTAGTGCTCCTTCCAACCTACTCAGTAGGGGCTCTCCCTCTCTTTTCGCTTTCTCAGAGTCTCTATCTTTGGTTTGGGGCTACGAGTCCTTTCTCAGAGTCTATCTAATAAGGACTGGGCGCTGAACTAAGTCAGGGTCGGGTTGCTGAATAGGCAGGCTTATTTGGATTGAGTCGACAAACACTCGAACAGAAGGATAAGAGACTAAAGCAATAGGAGCTACCCGCGCATTCCACTTTATTGACGGAGATTCGGATGAGCATTCGTATTGGGTTTCTTTCTGACTTGAATTGCAAACCAGAATATTGATAGTGTTTTCTTACTTACAAACAGAGGCTCCAACTAAACTCAATAGAGACTCCACTCAATATAGCTCAATATAGAGGTTATACTACAACTATAGCTCAATAGATGGGTGTTACTACTACTCCCTTTGCATAGGCTCTGAAACTACTCCCTTTGCTTAGCATTCTGACTTAGCGCAGCGGTTATACCCCAAATAGAGTAAGTAGCAAGCGCGGGAAGGAGAGGTAGATTAGTAAAGTAGCCATAGATCTAGTAGCAAGAGTTAGAGGAGCCGAATGAACTGTATTTGTTTACAGAGGTACTGTAACTAAGGGAGAAGACCCGTAGTACTTGTTCCCGAAGCTTTCAGAAGAGAGTGAAAAGAATATTGGAGAGCGTTCCACCAGAAACTCAGTGAGGCAGCCCGAACAATACTAAGCGTAAGCGCTAATACTTATCTTATTGTTGTTTCGGAGTTTAGTTACTACCCTTCTATAATCAGTTTGTAGAAGAAGATATATGATCCTATTCTTTCTGCGCCAACTCAATCTGCAGCAAGGCATTCTTTCACCTAATGTTGAGCAGGTGCAATGCCTGGACGGAATCTCCAATCGTGGTCCGGAAGAGGGGTCTCCTTTTGACATTTGACCAAGAAACGAATTGAGTGCACCAAGTAAATAAGTAACTGAACTCTCTCACTTACTCCAACAAGATCACACAAGCGATTCTGAGGTAAGTTGGGGTTACGCCATTGCCGCTCCCTAACTAGCAAGTCAAGTTTTTGTCATCGAGGGGACATGATAAAGAATCAGGTACAACAGTTTTAGTGCTGTCCCGAGTGGAAAGTATCCATTCTTGTACTCTTACTAAAATAGAGCGTCTGTCATCCCTTTTTCCAATGCTATTGAGTATTCTGCTATAGTTTGTTTCAGTCAGGTTACTATGCGCTTATCCCTTTTCATTCAAATGAGTAGAGGAGGGACAGCGGAAGCTCAATTCCATCGGGCATATGTTAGTTCTTTGATAAGAGGTATAGTAGCAATAGTGTCACTTTCATCCATCTCTTTAGGCACTTGCTTCAAATGGTAAGAAAGCCCTTTGCCCTTCTCGAATGTGCTATGCCACACATGTCCTAGGTCCAACCGCCTACCCTTTTCGTTTTCGTCAGCAATGGCTTTTCTTTAGCGGGAATGGTCGGAACCGAGCTTTGAGTCTAGTCCCCCACCCAGGCAACTATGATTGTCCTTGCAAGATTAGCTTTAACAACTATGATTGTCCTGCAAGATTAGCTTTAACAACTATGATTGCCCTTGCAAGATTCACTTGAATTCTGTCCTATTCCGATTTTGCTCTCTTTTATAAACTTTGCCAAAGACAAAGAAAGACCTGATCAAACTAAACAAGAAGGACTGCCTTTACAGCTTTTCGCTTCTAGGGTTAGAATATGATTCCCAATGACTCTTATCTGCCAAGCTTATTAAAAGATCTGAAAGAATGATTATTAACTGGAATAGAGTAAGAGGCTTTGAAAGAGGTTCATCAACAACGGCTATTAGCATTACCAAACCCGAAATTGGCACATGCACACTTGAAAACGTCTCCCCCACTCTTGTCTCGAAACCTTAGACGAGCGGACCATGCTCATAAGTGTATGCTGCTTCCCATGGGTTTATTTCCACTGCTCTTTGGGGGGGAAGACAAGTAGTTTGACTTTTGTAACTGGATTTGAGACTTCATTTGAGAATGGGCAGTAGTAGGCCCAGGTCCATCATTGGCTGGTAGTCTGAACCCTATAGAAGGAAGGTATGATATGTATTTGAAATCATAACCACAAGAGGAATATCTTTAGAAGAGGAACTTCCTATCAACAAAAGTAAGAGTTTCACAGAAGAACAACTTCCTATCAAAAGCACGAGTTGCACAGCTTGACTAAAGAATCAAAAGCACGAGTTGCACAGCTTGACTAAAGAAAGTAGCGGCGAGCGGAACTAAGGGAACGTCCACCGGAGACCTCAATAATAAGGGGCATCTGACTCCTACTAGCACGAAAGCCTTGTCCGATTGGAAAGTTCAGCTAACCTTGAATTCCGCTATCTCCCGGCCGGAAAGATGAAGATTACGTAGGTTGGGTCGGTCAGGCAGAAGAAGAGAAAGCTGTATTGTTTGTTACTTACTTATAAAGAAAAAGTGACTCAAATCAAAAAAGCATAAAGTATCATCAGAAACCAGAAACCTTGCTTGTTTGTTACGCTGTAGTGAATTGTCTGAGTTGCACGTTAGCAAGCATTAGTATTAGTTTGTTGCTAGTTTGTGCTAACGTAAGTTGTTGAGTTATAAGGTTGTTACCCAATTGGATTCTCTAATTTAGATAATGTGAGCACTGCTCTTTCAATGATAGTTTAGAGTGAATGAATTGACTTTATTATGGAATAAGTGTTCCTTATTAATATTCAAAAGAGATTGAACTCCGCTTGGAAAAGAATCATAGATAAGGGTGCCGTGCCCTGGCTTTAGTTAAGGGTGAAGTGAATCCATCGTATTGTATACTTATAGTGCTTGCTTCTCTTTCACTGTATCTGCATCTGAAACTGTATCTTAGTTAATAAGTGCTCATCTTTAACAGTATATTGGTTAAGTGCTCATCTTTAACAGTATATTGGGCTGCCTTTACGTATATAGGGAAAGGGTTCCTATAATCAATTATGTATTATTTGGATATGAGGGTCCCTCTAAACCAATTCAATGTTGATCCAATTCCTGCATTGGTATGAAATCCATCCACTAATTCCTTTATTGAGAGAGATCCTCCCGTCTTGCTTTGAATAGAAGAACCGACGACTCCTACCACTCCGACTATTCCTCCTACTCAGACGACTCCTACTACTACACATTGCGCGCTTCCAATTGATGACTGGCGGGGCAAAGGAAAAGCTGGTGTTAGTTATAGGTGATTGATTGTAGGAGAATGATTTCCTCCCTACGAGGCGAGAGTGCCCGCTCTTTCGGATCTTTTGTTAGCCGGAAAGAAAATGGGGTCTGACCGTCTAACCTTACCTTGCCCTCAGACACCTGTACCAACCCGGAGATTGATAAGGGTTTGGCACCTCGATGTCAGCTAGGTATTCTTCGTCTTCAAGTTCTGTTAATCAATTACATATATAATAAGGTGCACACTCAATGAATAATCATACAAAGTCATAAGTGAGAGTTTCTCCTTTTCTATGCTATGATAGCTACATTCTGGAATCTCTTACATTATATGCGACTTATTCCAATGAAACAAGCAATTCGGGGTGCCCAGCTTCATTATGAAAGTGTAGTGCCTTAATTCGTTCAACAAGTAATAAGTGAGTTTTGAAGCAAAGCAGTAAGGTGACTTTCATCAGACAGAGATGTGGATAGCGCTATAAACTAGCAAGCAAGTAAACAAACAAACAAGGGGCTAACTGTAATAATTCCTTACTCTTTTGTATAGGGTAAGGCAGCTGATACTCTTTTCTTCCATCTATTCAAGGGATGAGTCAATCCTCTATTGAAGGGGTGCGTTAGTATCGGAGTTTTCAAGGGGAGGTGAGTTTACTGTACTTCTATTAAGGGAGAGCACTCAATTCGACTGTGACCCATATTTCTCTTTCATTCTACAAGCAAGGTGCTGAAAGCCTTTTATTCGAAATTATATCATACGCTAGGTACACTCCATTCAACAAGAAAGGGAATATACTGAATCATTTGTTTACTGGTAAAGGTAAGGCAGAGGGTGAAGCGAATTCCATGATGAAATTACCGGTGTGCGTTGGTAGTAGTTCATTTAAGGCGTTGTACATAGTTTTCTTAAAGGGCTTTCCTTGTTGTTTCGTTCCGTTCTTGCGCATTAGCAGAAGCCGTCGCGCGTAAGTGAGTTCTTGTTGTTGCGGAGTGCGCCTATGATGGATATGCGTTTTGGAAGCAGGAAGCAATGCTCCATTTTGCATCTCTGATATATGTGGATAGCTGGAGTCAATGAAATAAGTGAGGGCAGGGCGTTCCGATAAGGCTTATAGTTTTGGGTGCTAAAGTATAGTAGTCAACATCGTACTTCCTAGCTGCCCCGGGTTTCTTAAAAAAGATCAGTGAAAATGGGTGCTATAGTAGGGAAAACTGGGTTGCTATGAACCGCTCCCAAAAACAGGACTTGGTTATGACTTGGAATAACTCTTTACTGGCTACCGCTCCACTCTTTTCTATGTTTTCAGCGGTAGGAGTTGAGTTAAACGGTAGCGAGCTAAAAACGGGTGCTTTGATGGAATTACAGGTCTGTCTAAGGAGGGCATTACTCTAATAAAAAGGAAACAAGAGAATGTTCGGATTGAGGAGCACCCCTTCGCATCTTGGTCAAGTCGGCAATGGGGTCTATTCCACCCTGAGTCTGGAAGCAACAATTCCTGATCACATACATAAAACCAGAGAGTAGTTAACTATTCACTGTAAGAAGAAACATTCACTGTAAGAAGAAACTTGCCAAGTAAATAGCCTTTGGTTTGTGTTGCTTTACTTTTAGGGGATTTTCTTCATGTGGAGCCTTACAACTAGTATACTTGTCAGTTCAGTGAACTACTGGCAGCATATATTATATAGTATTATCTTTCTATGGTAATGAGAGCCACTTTCATCTGAGTTCTCTATTTCTTTATTAAGTAGATTTGCATTGCACTTCACGCGAACTAAGACTTATTGCGATTCTCTTTTGGGGAGCCCAGCCCCTCGATCCTATAAAGTGGTACTACTGGTTTCGGGATGGACGTCGTGAAGGAGCTTACTTTTGAAAGGTTGGTGACCAAAGGGAGATCGAAGTGAGAGAGATAGGGCAGTAATTGAGCGGATATTCTTTAGAGGAGAGAGAGGGGACTTAACCAAGTCCTGTGTTCATGGCGGTAGCAACTTCTTCCAGCATTCTCAACTCATAGTATGTTTGAGGCCTGCAGTCTTATTCCCTTGTCAATCTTCTGATTCTTATGATGAATCATCAAAAGGTGCAGAGGAGGCTCTATTCCTATGCGCTTTCATGGGTCTAGTCTTTGTCAAAGAAAATGTACTGTGTGATCTTGGTCTCTTACTCAATTTGGATTCCACGCCCCCACTCTGTCAAGCATCTTATATCTTATACAAAAATAGAGAGAGCGAAAGAATATTGGATAGGCAGCCACCCGAAATCCAAACTATACTATGTTATTTGCCGGCTACCCAGGATTTTCTTAGTCTTTATCATCCTAGACAAAAGAAAGGATAAGTAAGAGCTAACTATCTATCCGAGTAGTCTCTTTATAGTCAAATGGGGAAGCAAGAATAGAGAATCTAGGGAGTTCCAATTAGAATAAAGTATAGATTAGGGGCTCTATCCCTATGAAACGTGGATCCTGTATGGATTAGGGGCTCTATCCCTATGAAACGGAACACTAAGTAAATCGCACGCCATGCCGTGTTTTTCTACTAGCGGAAGTAGAGGCGCGCTCCTTATAGGAGGACGAGCACCCCCAGTCCCTCTTTCTTTCTTTCGAGGTAAGCTAAGTGAAACAACCTTTCATAGGGTGTAAGAGGAGTTCTTCTTCACTTCAAAGAGATCTCCCTCATTTCCTTCTTTTTTGATTTCCTCTGGGCAGACATAAGCGCTTTAGTTTGAATGTAGATGGAATGCTTATCGGTAGGTAGGATATCTCATCCACCCTTGTATTGTAGTGTCAGTGTCAATTCCTCTCTCTTCACCCTTGTATTGTAGTGTCAGTGTCAATTCCTCTCTCTTCAAATCATATTATATCCATAGGTTGACTTTGGTCTATAGGTGTACTTTGGGCTCAATCTTGCAAAGGTGGAAGGGCTAACTTAACTAGTCTGTCTTTCTCACCCGGTATACTAATCATGATTTTCCACAACTCCCTTCTCGCTAGGGCAATCTGCAGAAATAGAATCTTTAGCGGTCAGGTCCACAACTCCCGGTAGTGCAAGACTGCTCACGGAACTTGAACTCGAAAACTCCCTTTACATTAGCACAAGTAAAAGAATTCACTGAACCTGAAGCGCAACTCTACTTAGCACAACATCTGGTTGCTTAGCGCCCCACCGAACCTTTCCTTCCCGCTTCGTTGACTGCTTTAACCTACAATTCTCTGGAAACTTCTTCTTTATACTCGAACAGAATCACCTCCTTCTTATGCCGATGATCTAACGCTTCTGATCTTGTTGACAAAACTATACTGTACTGGAATCTGGTTCTAATTTAGCTAGACATCCACTTAGTATTCTTGCGCCAAGGAAAACAAACTGGAATGGAATCTTGAAGATCGCCTTGTGGTAAACTCTACACGCCAAGCGAAGTATATTAAGCTAAGCGCTAACGTGAGCGGGCACCAAACCAGGATACCCTAAAGCTGATGCTCTTGAGACTGTCTCTTTTATTGGCGATTAAACAATAACACGGAACCGTAACTTAAAGAATCGTTTGCTTACTTATTTGATACTTCACCGGGATACCCCAAAGCTTCCCTCTTAACGGATTTCTTTGCTCAACCTCCACTCCCTTATTTATCTAATTGTTTGCTTCTGATGTTTATATACCGCAATAAATAGGAAATGAATGTTTGTGCGCAACTAACTCTATAAGAAATTGATACTAAGCACAGCATCCGCACTTAGTCTTGTTGGACCCCAGGCCAGTACTAACTAAATTCAGTTAGCGGTCAACTCGCCTTAGCACTGAGCATAATATTACTTACTAGCTTAGCGGAACAGAAAAGAACGCCTTGTTTCATTGGAATAGAATATATCTCTGGACTCTCAAGCATCGCCAGCTAAGTTATTCTGATTACCTTAGTTATAAACCCAACTGTTATTCTTATTACCTAGGTATAAACCCAACTGCCCAATACTTTTTTTCTTTGTCGCGTGTTGACCCGATTGCTCTGTTTACTTACCACCGATTCGTAGGGAGCTGCTAATTATCGAACGGATTCTTTACCTGCTGATTCTGATTCTGAGGATACTTATTCTTATCTTGAAGCAGCAACTCACCTTTATTTAAGACAAGATAGAATTTCCTTTCCCGTTGACACTTGCTCACTCTCTTACTACTTATTACTCTAGCCTTTCCACAGGTACCCCACTGCTTACTCTAGTCTTCCTTTGAATACAATATCGGGCACCATAAGAGACGTACGAGACTTAATCTAATGAATTTATGGATCCCACCCTGCTTGAACTTACTTGCTTGTTAGAGTAGTTGTTGAATGAAGTTACTAGGGGTCGGGTAGTTGACTTGCTTGTTAGGGTTTGGGTAGGGCTTGGCTTGGTCATTAGTAGTTGTTTGGTGGGATGCAACAACTAATTCAGGGGATGACACTCTGAATCTATTGGTGGGGAAAGAGGTGCTTCTTCAGCCCTAAGTCAGGTAGGCTCAACCGGAAAGAGAGAGCAGTCTATACCTTAAGCCCTAAGTCAATGAGTTGCACCCGTTTAGTGATTGTATTCATCAGCTTACAGAGTTTAGTTAAGAATTCACTTTCTTGCTCTTTCATTCCTTGTTTCTCTTGCGAGATGGGTGATTTATTGGTGCTTTTGTTGCGATTAGTGAATGGAATGGGCCGGGCCTGATTGCCCTTACTTATATTACTGTCTGCAGCTACGTGACTTTTCTACTTCTCTGCTTGTCTACCGAACACAGCTTCCCGTTCTTTATAAGGTTAGCTTGGCCCCTTTCTGGAATTTCAAATAAAGAAAGAAACTAGTGCTTCTCATCGTTAAGCTGGGACTCCGCCTTTGACTCTTATGCTCCTTACACGACGGGAATCGAACTGCTTATCCTACCGGGCTGACTATCCATACTTTCTGCTTCTCCTACGAGCCTTTCTTTGCTTAGGGGAAGTCTGCATTGCCTGCCTACGAGCCTACCTCCCCTGACGCTAAGCCTTACTTTCTATCCAATAAGCCTTACTTCACTTTATCTCGTTCGGTTACTACTTACTTTGACTCTTACTTGCTAGTTGCAAACTCAAATAGCGCACAAGGAAGACTTTCTATTAGAATATAGAATAGAACAGTGCGCCAACGACTTGAACTAGAAAAGAGGAATGTGGCTACCGCCTAAAATGTAGTTCTTAGTTATACACCTAACTTGTTTATGTAATTATGAAACGTGTTCTTATATTCATTCCTCCGTTCACTTAGTTTAATGAAATGCTTTCCGAGCAGAGATGTAGGTTCGGGCAAGTCATAATTCCACTCTGTATTAGCAGAACTCCCAATGAGCGGGGGCGGGGAGAGTCGAACTCAGTAGTATGGTTATTTCCATAAGAATAAAGAAAGAAACTCTAAAGTAGTAAAGGTAAGAGCACTTGGCTAGTTACTAACCTAAGTCAGAATTCCAGAGAGTGGTTTCTGTTTAGGGTGGCGGGGGAACTTGTTAAGAAACTAGCTCATTAGTATAAGAATGATTAAGTGGATCAATCAGATGGGAAGGAAGGATTTCCCTATGTATTACAAGAATAAGGAGCACGAATAGGTAATATTGAGACTAATATCCATTGTTTTCATAATTCAAATCAGACAGAATAAAGAAGAAAGTCCCGATCTAACACATCCTAACCACTAACCACCAAACTGACATTGCTTGTCCTTGACTCTGTCGCTACTGACTTTGATTCTATCTTTGCTGTCCGCAATGCCTCCTATGTTTATACATCAATGCCTGCTATGACCGAGAGAGAGGCTGACTTGACTTGCTTTGATCCTGTAGTTGTGTAGCTTCAATGCCTATGTTAGAGTATGTCTTTACTGCCCCTTAGCTTGACACTGCTCTATCAAAGTATGCCTTTCCTGTATCTCATGATATAGCGTATATAATAAGCAAGAGAATCAAACTCTCAATATGGAAATCCACTAAGTAGTCAAAGAATAGCTATTCCTATTGTAGAGGGCCAATGGGCTATTCCTATTGTAGAGGGCCAATGATACACTGGACTGGATCGGAATAAGTCATTTCAGAATTTCACTAAGTAGTATCAGATTGAAGCTCAGTAGGCTAGGCGTTAACCTACAAACTAGGAACTCCACTAACTACTGGTAACAAGACGATAACTCAACACTCGGGAATTAACTACTTCTCGCCCGACCGACCCTAGTGCTATTTATCACCAACCGGACGGAGCCCATTTATGGAAAGTGAAGTAGTAACATCCAACTGAGACTATTTCTTGAAAGTAGGAAAGTGAGATCGAAACACGGAATTCAGGATACCTGCAATTAAACACAGAAGTCAGGATACATAGGATAGCTCATAAAGAAATTCAGTAAGAAAGAAGAATGCACTTTAGAGGTAGCCACAAAGCCTTACTAGCCGGGTAGTCGATCTTACTCTTGACTTTCACTATACCTCCCCTAGCTTTCAAACTAACAACCTTCTGTATCTTTACTTCAAAGCTGATTCCTATACACCAATAAGAATGGGGCTACTGCCAACAATGCTTCAGCTAATAACTAGGGAAACTGACTATAAGGGCTACTTCTTCTCAGAATAGTTCTCATAATGGAGCTATTGGCAAATAGACTGACTATCCATAACCTCTTTAACCGCTGAGACGGAACCGTGATATACTGTCCCTTAGCCTCGCACTACGGCTTATAGGAGTCCCTTAGCCTCACACTACTGCTTAGCGGACTAGAACAACACCCTGCCAATCAGACTTCAACTACTAGAAATCAGAATCCACCATAGAGGTATTAAAATAGAACGACTACTGGAAAGAGTGGACCTTGGGAATACGAGAATGCATCCACCCCTTTGTAGGCTTTGACTCAGAACTCAGCCTTCACTACCACCTAAGAGATGAAACTGGTAAAAGCGATACTGAAACGGAGTGAGCCAACCTCCCAATGTAGGTACTGGCTTTGATTCCCATACAACTAACTATGGGTCTGCCACTAATGTCTCTCGTTCTTTAACTAATGGTCTCGAGCCTTGCTTCTGGGGTCTGTCTTTGCTTGGTTTCAACCTATAACTAAAGCCTCCTCAGGAGGGTAATCATACCAATACTAATAGGACCTACGAGCAAACAGCCTTTCACTATACGGGCAATTCCTGATCTAGCATCCTTTTCTTTATTACTATCCGATGCATACTCACTCCATGCTTACCCATATTACTATACTTATTCTGAAATGGATTAGACTTGACCAACAGGAACCCCGGCTTACTCCACTGACACCAATACTGAAACTCGGAACTAGGGTTGGCACTACTGCCTAGCCTACCCTAAATAGGACTTCCCGGGCTTTGAGCTTACCACTCCTAGTTAGCAAGCAGTCTGATACTTAGTTAGCAGTCTCATACTTAGTTAGCAGTCTCATACTTATTACTTGCATTCCCTATTCTTATTCCCATTTTGTCTGGGCGGGGCTTCATTCTTTTATTTACACTTTGATTCTTGTGTTGCTGAGTAGGTACCCTCTGAAGTCAACCTTACCCTCGCACTAAAGGCTAAGCTGTACTGGCTGCATTCTTATTAGTTTCATTCGAAGACTCCTTATTCCTAGGTTATTGCTCAAATTCTTTATTCCTTGTAGCATTCTCAGACCCTGACATTGGTCTTCGGAACTAACCCGAAGCTGTAAAAGATCTATGCATTGACTCGTTGTGTGTTTCCATTCTTTTACTCACTTGTGCAATTCTGAAAACGGACCTTACAAAACTACACACACCCAACATTCTGACCTTATTGGGGAATTCTTTGTTTAAAGTAACTGGCTCTGCTCTTTCTTGTTCTTGTGGAATTCTTTGTTGACTTTCAAGAAGAAACAGGTCTAGGTCCTGTCCAAGTCCTTGGGTTTGGGTCTATTTCTGGTTACCCTAGTTCGAGTATTGTATCAAGGGCGAAAGTGGTTCGAGTATTGTATCAAGGGGGATATCAATCAAGTAAAGTAGAAGCAAGGGTACCCAGTAAAGTATAAGGTATCTCCACGGCTAAAGCTAGGGTGGAAAGCAAAGTAGAAGCTATCTCACAGCGAAAGCAAGGGAACCCAACAAACAAGTCGTAGGTAGAGTGAAGTGACGCTATTATATCACAGGCAAGAGAGAGATTCAATTCAAAGGAGAAAGTAATAGGCCTCTGACACCATACTCGTAGGTCTTCGGAGGAGAGGCACCTCTTTGAAAACTTCTTTGTCAGGTAGCCAAGCCTTTCCATGGTATAGCTCACCCCTTATTTGACCTATCCCGACCTATCCATTTTCACAGGTAAGGATTCGCTCTAGCCAGCGGATGACACGAATAATTTAGGACTTCACTTTGATGTAGTAAGCTATCAACTACCAAGTAGGTACCCGTAGATATAAACAAGTGGGTACCCTATGATATAAAAACAAACTAGCCACTCGTTTTATTACCTATTCAATTATGGGCATGGTACTCTTGGGAGTGGTGAGTTACTTATTAACAGCAACAGTAGTGAGGCCAAGTCTTATCTTTCTTGCTCTCAGTAGTGAGGCCAAGTCTTATCTTTCTTGCTCTCTCTTATGTCTTATCTCTTCTATTACTAGCCTACAGTGCTTTACAGGAACGTATCTGATTTCTCCAACCAACTCTATATCTAGCTTCTTCTCTTTACCTACTCCCTATATGGCTGTAATTCCTCCCTATATGGCTGTAATTCTTAGATGACGTTGCTCTTAACTCACCGGACGTTAACACTTGTTCTTGCACCGATTCCCACTCTACGTATTGAGCTCACCTTTCCATTGCTCGTTTTCTACCTTCCCGGTTTTAGAACTTACTTGTACAAGGGTAGGGCTGGTTGACTTACTTGTTGAATTCTGTTGTTCGACATCGACAGGCAGGCAAGGGAGTTGGGCCCTAATACATAATTGCTAGCGCATACAGTAGAGTCGAGGTCGAGGCAAAAGGGATGCCAAGCCGATCAGATTGAAAAGAATTGGTCCGTTGCTAAGGTTAGCTAAGTTCACTTGGCGGGTTGGGCAAGAAAGAGTGGAATTATGACTTGAATCTAATAGTCCCTGGGGGCGTTTTCATCTTCTAGTCGTGGAGAGAGAGAATCCACAGTGAAAGTTAGGTCTACCAGATCAGAATCTTTGGAAGCAGCGTACTTAATAATAGGGCAGATGTATAGGCCAGGCCGGGGCAGAATCAATGCCTTCTGAAGCGGGAAGTAGAGAATTGTTGCCAGCAGCTTGGGCAGGGTTCAATTCATTTCATCTGGGCCCTTACTTATTAAGGCAGCTTGTGTCTTTCGAATGCAAGGGAAGAGTGAGCGGGGCAAGGATTGGATTGTAGACTGCATGACAGGATTCCTCTTCTTCCACTGAGTGCTCGGGGGATAGAAAAGGGTGTTGTCGGCAAGCGTGACGAGAGGGCAGAGTTCCTTTGTGAAATGGCAGACAGACACTTGTCTACGAAATCGGGTACGAGGGTCAATGAATAGGTTTTCCCTCAATGTAGGGATATAAGGTGTTGCTACCAAGTCTGAGTAAGTTCCGGCTTGTTTCGGGTTTCTCCCTTTTAGTCAATTAGTAAAGCAGAGTGATCGGGGACTTTTCCTTCTTCGTTAGCGTCTGAGACGGATCCGGGCTAGCCAGAGTTACCTCTCAATCAGGAAGCTATTCAAGAGGTTCGCCATCTATGGGCGCTCAAAACACACTATGTTGCGAGAAAACATACTTTCTTTAGAACATAGTTTGGTAAGTAGAGTATGGTGCACAGCTATGATAGAAAGTGCGATGGGACAGATGACCCCACGGGGGACATCCTAACACCCTCGAATCTTATTAGGAAAGAAGTGCTGTTTGCTTGGATGACAGATCATTTAAGTTAGCGAACACAAGCTGGAGAGTCACACGGGGTCTAGTTTGAGGATAGGAAGCAGCCCCCCTCTATGTAGATTGGAAGTTCCGTTTTGATGTCGACTCCCTTTTCTCGCTCTAAGAGCAGTGAAGTTAATTCGAGTGAAAAGCAGTTAGCTCAGGTAGCTTTAACTCTGACTCCCACTAAGAGAAGAGGACTCACTTCAAGAGCGAGGTTGTCCCCTCTTCTTGCCCGGGCTTTTCTTTTTTCTTCCTATCTATTGGGCTCGACTCTATTCCTTCCCGCTGTCTTGGTTAATACTGTGGTAGTGGTATCGGTTCTTTGCTTGGTTGATGGAATATATCTTTCCTTGCCTCCCGAGAATAGCCTTAGTCTTAATCCGCCTTTAGGGAGTGAAGTGAGGGATTCTAACTAGCAGGATGGAATCAACTTCTTCTTGGAAACAAATCCCGTGCAAGGAGGTAGCTAGCGCTTGCCTTATTTTCCATTCCATTGGGTCTAGCAGGCAAGAGGAGAAGAGATGGGAAAAAGAGCAGCCTATTGCGCGGTAATGGATGAAAGGGAAGAGGCGTTTAGGACAAAAACACTGGCTTTACTAAAACTACTTGAATAAGCAAGCCAATAAGATCCAATTGCTCTTGTTGAACCAGCTACTAATAATAAAGTGCTTTGTTTAGCCAAATATGGGCGCGGGTTGTGATAGAATGGATGTCGAGCATGTCATTTGATTGATAGATGCGAAGAAGTCACGAATATAACTAGAACTCCGAGTAAACACTGGCCGATCTCAAGCTGGATTAGAAGGCAAACCAACCCACATTACTGACTAACGAAGGAAACTATGACGAATTATACCTTGACTGACCCCTGAGCGTAAAGTCATTGTGTATACCTTGACTGACCCCTGAGCGTAAAGTCATTGTGCAACGTCGACATAGGAAAAGAAGGGGTGAGGGACGGAAGCAAGGTAGTGCTAACTCTGCATCCGCGGCAATTTCGGCTGTTTCCGGAGAGCATCAAATCCACCGCTTTCATTTGCTTTGATCCTATTACAGGCGAAAAGGGGAAGGTCCAATCGATCACACGCCCGGCACAAGAGAAGGAAGGGCAAGAGAAGAGGTCGCAAAGAGCTCTTTCAAGCAATGCACTCAGAGAGTAAGCAAGTGAACCGAGCTCTCTTGTAGCGATAGGCAAGCTCGTTTGCAAAAGCAGGTATGTCAATCCATTCCGGGCTTAAGCATAAGCAAAAAAAAGAGTCAATTAGAGGCTCGGATCTATATCTATAAAGCAGAAGTTCGGTCTTTTTACAAGTTTCCCAGTATCAAAAGACTATCAAGGGAGAAAGGGTCTAGCACAAGAGAGTTCTCAAATGGCCAAGCACCCCTTTACTTGAACTTTAGAGGGCTCGGTCATATTTTCTTTTCTATTATTTCTGCTATAGTATGCTTTAGAAGAATAAAGTCATAATCTTTAGAAGAAGCAATTCAGTCTCGTGGATAGAGAGAGAGGTTCTTCGGATTCCGAACTCAAATCTATTCAAGGGTGACTCAGCCCAACTAACTAAAGTGTCAAATCAGAGCAACCAACGCTTCCATTCCATTCTTAAGTTTAGGGAACGGGGTAGCATTCTTTTCTTTGGTTTGCGCTTGTTGTCTATTTGCTTGTCTCCTATTGTCCGCTTGTCGGTGTTAACTCTTTATAATGAATTTATGTAGTTACTTATATGCTTGTCTTCTTCTGCCCCAATAACTTAACTAGATTCTTACTTGAACCCCCCCAAAATAGGACTTCTTGCTGTAGGGCGTAGACTTGAAAGCACTTATTGCCTAAAGCGCCTATTCTCGACTACATGTTTGCCCAGTGCGCCCAATAAGAAAAGTAGAAAAAGAAACTTCGCTCTCAACTCTCAAGTTAGAATCAAACTCATTAGTCAAAGAATGGAAGTTTACTTCAAGGAATAAGAATGGAACGGTGTCTGCTCAGCCTGATACTGGTGCTTCCAAGCCCGATACTGGTACCCCCGAGAATGTCGCTAGTCGGGGATAGAATGGAACGAGTGAGGCATAGAATGCAACAGGGACAGCCAAGCCTGAAAGTGGGGAGTCCAAGCCTTCAACCGATGCTGGGCAGACTGAAGCTGGGGAGTTGGGGAATGGAAGCAGTGAGTGTCTTGGCGGTCATTAGTAGCTCAATAACTCCAAAAAGCATCTATAGTAAAAGAAAGAGTGGAGCGGCAGCGAGTTGAAAGCTGCGCGGCAGCAACAACAATAAGTAATTATCAAAAGTAATAAACAAGTCCTGTCCTCGTAGATGCTTTCGGGAGTTGAGTTAAACGGTAGCGAGCGGAAAGGACTTACCCGCATGAAACTACTAAGTAATAGAATGAAACAACTAGCTTACTCTTATTGCCAGGAAAGCAGTCTGCAGTGATAGTTTAGTCTCATGGGGAATTGCCTGTCACAAAAGAAGAATCAGAAGATGCTAGATGCAGAAAGATACTCGCTCGCCTACCTAGTGCTTTTTACCTCTTATATAGGATTGTTGAACAAGCCCAGCTGCGGGCAACAAGACCTTAATTCTGACTTGCTTCTTCTATACCTCTGGCAACTTTCTTGTTGGATCCTATCCCTGGGTTACTTTAATCTTATATAGAATATTTCATAGAAGCCTCGAAGCCGCATCCCCTCTTTAAGAATTTGTTTAAGCAAGTTGAATCAGTGTGGTCGACCTCTCACCCATATGGTAAACTAAGAGAATTGCCAGGCCAGTTCTTCTTGCTTTGAATCAAGGTTAGCGGGTTGACTTTTGAACTCACTACTAGAGTTAAGCTCTATACTCCAACTTACTATAAGGGCAGGTGCTTTTCTATATTTACTACCAAGGACAGGACAGGCACCGATATCTAAGGAATTACAGAATGGAACGCGAGTCGAGGTAGGCGCGGGAAGGAACGCTCTTGTCGTCGGTATTCAACTTCAACTTGACCTGGACCTGATTCTCTTTCTTCCCCAAGTCCTGGAATAGCTTCCCTTTCGCCTTAACCTTACTTTGTCACTGGAACACCTGATTTTGAGTGGAATCCAGAGTTGACGAGTCGGGGCAATGTTACTCATTTGTGTCATAGATTGATTAGATATACCCATATCCCCTGAGGTGAGGAACCACTACTAGTTCAAAACATTCCTTTTGGCCTATCGTAGTTGCCGAAGACAGGACTCGCTCATGTTGATTACTTCATTCTTATATATAGCAATTATTATGCCTTGCCCTTGCTTTAATAGTGTTTTCCTTTCCTGGCTTTGGTAAGTAAACTAGTGCAATCTGCCTTTGTCTACTTCCTTTGTCTACTTCCTCTGTCTACGATAAGTGGCCAAGACACGGATAACCAAGCAGACAAGTAACTACTTAATACCTGAGAAGAGCACTGTATTTCCTTCTGTCTTTCTTTATAATCAAAATCAGATTCCTTTCGACACCCTCTACTCTTGTAATAGAATGAAACAACTACTCGCCAAGACAAAGCCAGATTCCTCTGAAACACCTGAACTGGATTGATTGCAACTTACAATAAGGGCCCGCACTGGATGGATTTCTGGATTTCAAGTCAACCATAGTAAGTCAGAAGCCAAACCACTCGGAATCACCCTAAAGTACTGGGTTGGTTCATCGATTCTTCACCCCCAGCTTCCTAACCTTTGCCAACCCTACCTTTGTTTATCGAGTGAAGTAAATAAGAGACCCATGTGTGCTCTCCTCTGGCTCTCCCGCTTCTGGTTGGACTCTCACTCCCCTTTGAAACAAATCATTCCACTACTTTTGCAACTACTTTCCCTGAGGCCAAACACAGGACTTTCACCCGAGATACCCTAGAGAGTTGTGCGCGTGAAGGACAGAAAGGGGGCCAAGCCACTTGTTGATGTCACAACTGGAACGTGAGTCCAAACGGCGAGCTTAGAAGAGCGGGAACCACTATCGAACAGAGCTACTACTCCAAATCCCAGCTTTCCTATGAATCGAATCTCTTTCCACTTTCATTAACTGGGGCAATAGAATTCATTACTTCTGACTTATGGCTCAACCAAAACAAGAGATATGGATAGAATTCATTACTTCTGACTTATGGCTCAACCAAAACAAGAGATAGAGATAGAAGTTGATCCTTCAGCTGCCTTAAGCTGCTAACTATCTATCTATCTATCCACTAAGACGTTCTTGGAGCTTCACCTTATCACTAATATCTATCCACCTTATCACTACTATCTATCTATCTTATCACTACTATCCATCTATCTATCGTACTTGACTTTCTTCTCACTACTTATATTATCACTTTCTCGGTAAGGAACCGGAACCAGCTTCTTCAAATAAAGGAAAGATAAAGCATCCTGAGTAGAGAGAGCAACAATAAGAAATCCTCTGGTAAGTAAGTAGTATGCTTAGACCTAATAAGCTCTGATAGTCGACTAACGGATTCAACTTTCACTGTAGATTACACTAGAACGGAAAGAGACTAATCTGAAGTCGACCTAGACCTCGCCTCAAAGCGGCAGCGAGTTATACTGAACTACTTGCTGAGCTCTCAAGTTAGAATCAAACAGCGGGGGAAGGTAGAAAACAAAAGAATAACACCGGAACTACTATATCTAAGGAAGGGTTTGTCTCTTCTTCTATATACTCTCTCTGCTCCGCTCTGACACTGATTGACTTAGCGCCTAAAAGTAAGATTATTACCTTTATCCTGCATTCTTGACTAAACACATGATAGGCAATAGGCACCCCTTTATAGGCAATAGGCACCCCGACCACTAATAGATTGATTCGATAGACCCACATCCATGATAGACCCAACTCAGGCTACAATACCTATGGCAACTGTAAACAATTCTGCATTTCAACATTACGGGCATGCTCCATAAAGTAGTCTAAATTTCCACTCCCTTCTTTCATTCGATATAAACTCCCTTCTTTCATTCGATATAAACTCCCTTCTCACTTCATTGACCACACCCCAGACAGGCTAACACTGGACAAAACGACCCCGGACATGCTCTCCATTTCCTACCTCGGACAGGGCAGTGGAAGAAAGAGAATCACCAGTGGAACTCAAACCCGGCACCTCTAATAAGTGTTAACCCCGCCCCAAACTCTGAATGAAACTCAAAAGTCGGAAAGTTAGAGAAAAGTGAAGATACCTCGCCTCACCCTACTTTCTCACTGCCTATAGATACGAAGACACTCGGGGTTAAGACCTATTCACTGATGGAATTGCCTGGGAAATAGGGATTCCACAGGACTACTCGTAGACAACTTCTCTGGTTATCCCGAAGTCAAATAGAGAAATCAGGGTGCGTGCCTATAGTGCCTATGGATCTCTAACAACCCTATTCTTTTGATAGAGGCATCAATCGGTAAATAAATGAATCTTGTGGACTCGGCTTCAGTGTAATAAGTTCTTACTTACTTGATGAGTCTAATGCGCTATATTATCGTACCTTTCACCCTACCCCCTATTCTTATTCCATTGATTGGTAGTTCTATCCTTTATGTCTTACTTGATAGAAAGTAGCATTAGCACTGAGAGAAAGGAGCACTAGACTCGGTTGGCGAGTGAAGGAACAGTTTGAATTCTTCGTTCGTTTTTGGGGGGTGACTTCTTCTTTTTTCCGTTGAGTTGATAGCACTAGGTGTACAGGGTTAGTTATTTGTTCGACTAAACTCCTATAGCGAATTCCGCTTTTGAAACCCCTTTCCTTCGAGCGCCCTTGCTACTGACTCATTGTCCTTTTGTTCTTGGTGCGCTCCTTGTGCGTCGGATTACTCCAGGGGTGCTAAGGCGAGTGGGGAAGCAAAGCAATAAGGATATTATGTACTATAAAGGAATCGAACTCATTCAGAAAGCAACCGAACTCATTCACTTGTGGCATCAAAGCTAATACTTTCTTTTTCCTAGCCAGACCCGAACTCTCCTGAAACTGAGTTTTCTCCTTACTCTCCACTTTCTTACCGTCCTGTTGCTAACTTGTTCACCGACACAAGACAAGAACACTTCTCTTGACAAACAGTAATCTTTTGAGCGCATATTCTTCTATCAAAAAGGAAAGTGCCAGCCAGAACAGAGCATTACCAACTTTATACTTACTTAGAGTTTTCTCCACTTGTATCTTATTAGTCGATCTATCTCTTGCTTGTTAGACTGGAGACTTCACTTTATACCCTTTCCTTGCAAGAGCCGCTTGGTGCCAACACGTATTAAACGCAATAACTTTTGGAACCGACAACAGGACTTGTGCATCAACTGAGGTGAAACAACGAGAAAGAGGCCTAAACTACCTTAAGAAGCTTCCGTATCGGCACAAGACTCAGGGCGTGCTAGGGACGGGAAAAGGTTTGTGTTTCCAGTGGCGGGGATGGGATAGTGAGTTTTGAAGCTTGGAGAATAAGTGGTAGAATTCCAGAAGCGCTAAGTTCCGTCTTTGAAGTAGAGAACAAGACTAAAGGGGTTTAGTCAAATCCTCTATTTATATCATATGCTCGATAGTATGCTCGATGGTATGCTCGATGGTATGCTCGATGGTATGCTCGATGGATTCTATTCTTTGAGTTCACCGAACAACCTTAGGAACAAGCAGGGGCGATTGGCACTTTACAAAAGTATTGCTTGGGGCTGTTAAACCAAGATTGATGTCCCGCTGAATGAAAAGATACTGACTTCACTTTGATGCTTGCACATTAACGATTTGACTTGGACTACAATTCTGGAAAGGCTGTAGAAACCCATAGATTCTTGAAGGGTAGTAAACCCCGACACTACTTATCTTCTGGTCGCCTCTGTTCAATAAGGTAAAACCAAGTATTAGGTAGCTGCTGGGCACTGAATAAGGCGGTGAGGAAAACAGTAATATCATCTTTTGTCTCCAGCACCCGGACAGGACTCAATTGCAAGAAAAGGGAGATCGGGATCCACGAGTGAATTCAAAGCCGAGTACGCCTAGCGCTTCTTCAAGTCTTTGTGACACAATAAGAGCACTAAGCTTGCCGACGCTCTGACAGATGAATCTAGCACAAATCAATTAACCTACAAATTAGTCCTAACTTGGAATAGCACTATTTTCAGTGAGGATCTCTTAGTGTCATCCTTTTTGAACCATAACCATATCGACAATGAAAGTCTCCTATTCTTTTCTACGCTACGATCTTGTCTACGCTACGATCTTGATTCTCCTATGATATTGCTAGAAGAAGGGATTCCAGATTCAATAGCAAGTGGGGAACTTCTTATTTCTTTGACATCACCATCCACGAAATGATTCCATAAAGAAAGGCCTCCATCGGGGAAACTCTTCCTAAAGCAATGCTTTATATGATTAACTGAGTATACTATCTGGAACGTAGCGAAGCTTCCTTTTCTCGGGAAGGAGAATTAGGATGAGTCGTCCTATCGTAACTAAATCCAATAAGTAATAGAGTAGATCCCGAGTGCCACCGATATAACTCTTGGGAGGCTCAAAGAATTGCATCACACCGGTGAAAGGCAGATGTGGACCTTCTTCGGGAGTTCTTTTCGAAAAATGGTATTGGCGTACAATAATGCATAAGGGCTTTAGAGTTATCACAGTTAGGCAGGTACTTTTCACAGGTCCGATAGGAAAATAGAGCCGATATATCCGATCTTCGATCCTTCCCCCAAAAGAGCCTTGACTTGCGCGGCAGGAGCGGCGTATCTTTAAGAAAAGAAGGTCTAGTCTCTTTGTTTTCTTGTTTCATTGAATCTATACTTCTTCCTAATCCAGCTCTACTGAAGAATCTAGTGGCAAAGAATGGAATGCTTAGTCTATAAGTGCGTAAACAACCTTCGTATTGCTACCCTGTTACTTGTTTCTGGAACTCCCAAGCCAGAGTATTGCTACCCCGTTACTTGTTTCTGGAACTCTACTAATATTATAGTACTTAGCTTATTGAGTAGGGCCATAATCTCGGGGCAATGGCAATAATCTCTCGGTGATTAGAAGCGGAATAAGACCCAACGTTGCTAAGAGGTATATAACTGGTTTCAACCACGTTGTAAAGAACGGAAACGGACCTAGAGCTTTGATCTCCAGGAACTACACTTGAGGTTAATAATGTCATTTATGATTACCCAATTCCATACTCAACATGCTTCTTTGATTTGTCAGTGAATTCATGTCATTTCAGATTACCTTACTCGCGCACTGAAACAAGAAATGAGTTAGTTTCCTCCGTTGCTGACTTTCGAACTGCTGAAAACAGGACTTGAAGTTCATCATGAAATGGAATCTCTAGAGCACCCGGTATATATATATATTAGTAAAGACTTAGTAAAGACACAATCTAGCTTTATCTTCTTCTTTTGCCGAGAATCTAGCTTTATCTTCTTCTTTTGCCTCTGATCCATCTTTTGCTTGAACTCGAATTCCATTAACGGAGATCCTGCTCCCTAAACAAAGATCTAAGTGGACCCCTTGAGCGTTGGAGACACCTGAATACACCCCTTTTGCGTCACTTTGAACCTGTATGTCTATAACGGAGCCCACGTAGCTTCTCTCTCCTTAATAAAGGAGTAGGCACATAAACAAATAGAATAGTGTAACCTAACAGAGCATTATTACTATACTTTTGACAGCCTAGCCTCACTCTAGACAAAAGTCCACTTTTCTGGCGTCGTTACTTACTTAAACTTATTGTATTGTTCCCTTGTCTCCAGTCTTGCTCTAGCTCCGAGTTCCAAAAGCCCTTGTGCGGGAATTCCTTTCAACTCGACCTTTCATAACCGATTACCGCTTCTCAAACTTCTGATTGATCCAGCTTAGTCTGGGCCTGGACCTGTTTCTTCACCTACTCTTTCTCCTGTTCCAAATAAAGATCCTTCTTATACTCCTGCGACTGGTAAAACTGTCAAAGAATTCACTGAAGGGCCTTAGCTGATTAACAGCGGATTCTCTCGCGGACAATGAAACGCCATTTGCTGCTTCAGATCCGGATACAGCTGATGATAACTCTTCTGCTTTACCAATAAGTCTATATATTAGAATAAGTGGACTCCCTGATTTCTTGACTTTATGACTGAAGCCTGAGTCGCGCCCCAAGTATAATAGCTAGCTGACTTTCTTTCACCAACACCAAGATACTTTCCAGCTCAAACTGTGGCTCCCTAACCAGCATCTAATCGTTCTCTTTGAGACTTTCTTTCTGAAGATCTTTATCCGGTTTCTGATCTATAGGACAGTTTCCGAGTTTCCATTCGATTTGCTAGTAACTGAGTGGAACAGAGCTGAAACCCAACCCCTATCATATTTGTTTACCATAAGTGAAACAATGCAAAAAGACCTATTTGCCCTAGACTGCTGTTTCTCTTTGATGCTGTAGTTTGGTAATTCAGGTAATAAGAAAAAGGTGAAGGAGGCAATAAGGCTTATTTCTCGTTGTTTAAGGCACCAAGTCACTACGCCGCCGACAAGAACAAGTAGTGGTGAAGTTGAATCAGTAGTTGTAAGTGGAATCCCGCCAACCAACTATGTACCTAAAAAGTACTCGCCAACAAACTATGTACCTAAAAAGGAAGAAGTCACCTCTCAATACAGAATTCCAGAAAGGAGGACAATACTCAGAATAGAAAGAATCGGTACGTCAGATAGCTTATTCTAGGTATGATGGAATTAGGTAACCTCCCCTGCGCTCTGAACCAACCGTGTGCTCTTCACTCACAAAGTCAGAATTATACTCAACCAAAAGAACTATTCTTCAGCAGGTAAGGAAGTAGTATCTGTATAAGGAGCTGGATCTAAAGCAAGCAGAAACAAGAGAAGGTGAATCGGCAGACTAAGAATCCGTTTAAAGATCAGAAGCGTCAGACAGAAAGGGAGTTGTTGACCGAACTCGTTTAGTTCTTATTGAAGCAGGATCCGGAAAGTATTGTTCGGCAAAAGAAAAGGCATGCTGTTAATTAAGATTATTAAGAAAGGGAAGCAGTCTGGTACCTAGGTTTGGAGTTTCAATAGTAATAAGCAATCGATTCTTCAAAGGGAGTTTTCGTTTCGAGAAGGAAGCCCATTCCTCAGCTCCCGTTAGCGCTTAGGAAGAATTTCCAGAAGCAAGTTGAGTCAGTAAATGGTCCAGTCAAAATCGAGTTTCTTTGTCTGTGAGTTCCGTTATTGGCTTTAAGTCGACCAAAGAGAAAGGTGCTTTTTGAATGCCTACGTTAGCGGTGTTTGTGTGTCTCTTGACTCTGTTGATGAAGCATAAGCCGTATCTGAAGCCTAATAGCCTGATGAAAGGGTGAACTCGCGAATTGATTCCCCATAGAGCAATAAGTAAAGATAGAAAGAATGAAAGTGGGGTGCAAAAGCACTAGTAACGGGGCAATAAGTCAAGTGTTCTAACTCAAATCTTTTCTTTCCGTTCCGACTCTACTTGTTGCATCTAAGTGCTTATGATTACAACAATTCTAGAAAAACGAACCCCTAAAACTCTTATCTTGTTCTCTGGCACCACCGCTTGTTGCTTCATCGGATCTTGTCCTTTCCCTTAATGCTACGAAAACTCCGGAGCATCTAGCTTGAGCCTCCCTCTGTTCCGAGATACTTGACCGCTTCGTTAACCCAGATTTGGAGTCCTTTATTGCCCGAGCAGGTTAGGGATTAGGTACTGGCGTTGCTGCTAAGGTAAGGGAAGATTATCTTCCAGGCTTGGAAGCGCTAAGGCCAAGGCGGACTCTTGTTGTTGCTTGTCGACTTGGCGCCGTCTTGTCTGCGTGGCCTGTTCTCTGATACAGGACTTTCCGTAAATACGTTTACATACAATGCAGTAACTAAGCTCTCCTCTATCTTTCTCTCTTCATTCGTTAGCTATTTCAAGTTCCCCGCCAGGTTCTTTTAGTTCTCTTGCGGGCCCATCCCTTTTTTATAGATGCAATTCAAGTTATAGTTCCGTTTGCTTTTGGTCCTTGCGAGCCGTTGCAAGCTTCTTTTACAGCTTTGTCAAGTTGTCGTTTCCCGCTATATCCATGGGGAGAAGTTAAGCCTCCGGACTTTAAGCGCTAATTCCCAGGCCTTTTCTTTTCTCTTATCCGGGTGAGCGCGTTGGAGTTTCAATTCCAAGCCCATCTATCTAGTTTCCATTTCAATCCTCAACTTTGCCCAGCCAGTTTGAGTCCTCTGAGAAGCTGCCTACCCAATGGAATTGCTAATTCCTATTCTTTCCATTTCAGAAATAAGGTAGTCTCTAGACCAGCTGTCTCCGTCTCGCTATTGTTTTTGTAATAAAGTGCTTTTTGAAAGCTGCTAAGATATTGTATTTGGAAATATCCTTGAGTCTAAAAAACCATAGAATCCCTCTAGCCTGCCTATCCAGATACAGATTCGATCGAAAGAGGTCTTCTTCGAGCCAATTTCCGTTCCATCTTGTTCCTGCAAGCTAGGTCCATGTGCTGTGCTTTCATCCGGTTCTGCTCCTTTTTGCTTCTATCCAGTGATAAAGCGAGTTACTTTTGAAGGAAGGAGTCTTTCCAAGCTAGTCTAAGAGTGGTAGGCTAAAGCTAGTCTAAGAGTTGTAGGCTATACATAGGTGATTGGTGGGGCCGGTCATATCTTTCTCTTTCCAAAGTAGGGATAGGTCAACAAAAAGGAGATTCTAGGTCCAAGCAGTCTGGCGGAATAATCGAATCTCTGGTTAAGGAAGTTAGACTATTCCCTGGCTTTCTTCCCCTTTGGATCTACGCGTGGGAGAGACTTGGAAAGTAGAAATTCTTATAAGTCCATGTAGAAGGAGTGAGCTCTCTTGGCCAGTTCCTCCCTGTTGTAAGCCAGTGTAAGGCAAATGTATGGGGATCTACTATAAGTGGGTTCAAGTTCTATTAGATATTTGATCGCAAGAAAGTGTGTCTGTCTCTAAATTCGAAATACCTCTGACTCAGGTCAGGGTGCAAGTAATCCATATGGTCCAGGGCTAGAGCCGGCTTCATTTATTTAAAGCAATGTTCAACGGATAGAGGCTTTGATCTGTTATGTTAGCAGCCTTATCTCTTTGCCAGCAAGGAATACTTTTGAAGTTCCCCCGAGTTGGTAGTTTTTTGACATTCCTTGTTGCGGGGCCCCCTCCTAAAGTCTTAGCCCTTTCACGGTAAATGCTATCCGAGTGTGATCACTTTGACTTCGATGAAGAGTTTGATAACCACGACTTTGGATTGAAAAAGGAACATAGTATTACATATATCAGCCCTGTTACGTAGTTTAGGTTTCGCAGGGTATTTACGATGAAAAAATGAATGGCGTTAAGGGGCGTCAGCGGAAAGTTAGAGTAGACCCAAACTGAATCTCGACACATATGGTATCCAATAGCATTTTATCGGCAAGGCTACTCTTGTTGGGATTTCCATCTTCCCACGATCGGCGGTCATGTAGGCATATAAAAAGAGGAATCTTCCTGATTACTTCCAACGAAATAGGAAAGGTATCATCCAGGATACCCCCAATGCCTACCAAAGGTATCATCGTCCTTTCTTCAGGAGCTCCATATGGAACGCCCTCTCTCTCTTTTATTAGGGAAATCGAGTTAGCTGGGGCAGGTTTCCTGATATGTAACGAAAAGATTGATTGGTTTAACACATTCATTCATGAAAGCACTTGCCCATCAGGTGGTCGTTCGGGTCATGCACACCACAAGTAGACACAACTGGATCTATTGATTTCTTAATTGTAGCGCACATAGAATTGAATCCATTAAAGCATAGTAGCCCGCAATCCACATCTAATAGAATCTATCTCTCTTAAAGCATAGTAGCGCACATAGAATTCATTAAAGAATAGTAGTTACGAGTTGACTTGTTTACTAGCTCTCTCAACAGGAAGTACAGAATCTCTCGTAGGCTCTATCTACTTGATTTCGCTCGTCAATTCTTCTCCTTATGCTATATAGAAATAAGTGGGTTCCATCATATGAATTAGAGAAAAGGCATCTCCTCCATCAGTCAAATGAGAAGTCCTAGTTGCTTTGGGTGACGATGGTAGGTAGGTGATATTGGTACCGGTGAAGTCCTAGTGGAGTCTCTTTGCTTTGCTTTGGGTGCCGACATTCTGGTAGATAGGTTCTATTGGTACCGGTACTAACCATTCTATTCTTAAGAGACGGGGTACTAACAACCATTCTCTTCTTTAGAGTAATAAGTGAGTTTGGTTAGATAATTATTATATCGTGTGTGACGCAACGCACCTTATGTGTAAAAACGCTCTCAAATATGGATTTATTGACTAAGCAAAGTATTGACATCTTCTATAATAATTGTATATTGAGAAGTATTGACATCTTATAATAGTAACCAACCACTGCTTCGTATACTATTGATTGATTTAGGAGTCCATTGATGAAAAGGGGCTGGGGAAAGCTTGAACCCAATTCCCTAATGAATAGAATATAGTGTAAATTCCCTAATGAATAGAATATAGTGCCAAATAATAACATGACTTCCAATATTAGAACATGACTTCAAATGGACAATCAATATACTCCCCTCTGGAAAATACACTTTATACTGCTTGAGCAACTACACTTTCTACTGCTTGAGCAACTAATTGATTGATACCGTTACCTTAGACTGCTTGAGAGAACTCCTTACGATAGACTTGACTTTCTACTGCTTGAGCACCTAAGTAAAGTAGGGCCGAAGTCAACCATTCATTGATTATATGAGACACCACTGATAGAAGCATAGTAACATAACTCCTGATCTTAGGGTTAGGGTGGGGACACATTCGATTATAGAAGAAAGAGGGTCGGGTAAGACAGCACTGCTTACTGCACAGAACATAATCTCATTTCCGTTAGTAGTACTTCTTTGCTTGGAGCAAGTATAGTAGGGGATCAGTTTGGTCTTGCAACTTTACACTATCTACTTTACTTCGAGCTGCGAGATACTCTACTTTCTACTGCTTGAGCAAACATTAACAATAATTAACAATAAGTGGGCCAGTGATACTTACTATAAGCGCAGCAACACAACAATCCAGTGATACTTACTATAAGCGCAGCAACACAACAATTAACAATAAGTGGGCCAGTGATACTTACTATACACATAGGAATGAATCTAGACTGCGGAATTAATCTAGCGTAACGAATATAGAATGAAAAACGACACTCCTTACTAAGCTCACATTACTGAATAAGCTGGAGGGAGGCTGTCTCAATTCAACAAGCTGTGGCGCTAACGCTTTTGACTATAGTTAGGGGCGTGGTATCTGGTGTTTGTTCTATTCTCAAGTGTATTTTCTTTGGGTAGCTATTTTCAAGTCCTAAGTTACGGGTAGCTATTTCCAAGTACTGAATTGAGAGTCTATTTTCATGAAATATAAGATAGAGGGGAGCTCTTTCCTTGTATTAGAGTTAAGGGGAACAAACGAGTCTTATATAAGTAGTTTGCCTGATATATTATTAATGAGTTCTACATAAGGTAAAGGCGGAAGAATAGGCTTCTTTCGAGTCACATAGGTTCTCGTATATTATATTATTAGTGAATAGGACGGAACAAGTGATTTCTTCTTTTAGCGCAGAAGCCCAGCCACTTTCTCTTGCCCTATCATTTGGCTTTCCCTTGCCCTATAACTTGACTTTCTCTTGCCCTATAACTTGGCTTTTCCTGAGTAGTGACTCAACTGAACTAATTAATACACACCTCTGCTCTGGAACTAATTAACACTCTATACTTCTCGCCTTTACATATTATGGTATGGGCTTCTCTTCTGCAAGGGCTAAGGCACAAGGCTAAGGCACAAGGGCTAAGTCAACTAACACGCTCCGAAAGCTCACTTAGCATATCCTTTCCTCCAAAGCTCACTGCTAACTCTCATCTCACAGTGTTTGTTCTTAGCGCCTGCAACTCTCTAACGCACAATGGCGAAGCTAAGGTTTTTAGTTAGAAGCTTACGGAGTTAGCGGAACTTCCCCTTTCCTGAGGCACTGGTTTCGGCGCATCTATTGTTCTTTCCACAGCTTGAAGTGATTGTGTAGACTACAAAGAAACGACGAATCCCAACCTCCTCTTTCGATCTTCCATTGACGGGTGCTCAAGCTCAAAGAGAACTATTGGTCGAGAGAGAACCCAACCAAGCAATACCCTTGGATCTAAACAGGAATGTGAACATACCAAATACGACGTATTCGCGAGCGCACCTAACTATTACTTTCCTCCCCCACACACTTTATACTTATCTCGAAGTCTGCTTGGGATGTCGAGTGATACAGAAATGAAATGAGGGAAGGCTTTACTTTACCATCGGACGGAATGGAATCGGTTCTTCGCTGGACACCACTGCTCGTCATGAGAGGAATGCAACAGTGCTGTTAATTGCTTTCCCTTGAAGCTCTGGCGGAAGCTCTCTTCACGGCCTTGAATCACTCTCTCCACTGATTAGATACTAAAAGTGAACTGCATTGCTTGCTCGAATTTAGCTGGAACTGTGTTAGCGAGCGGGCGCTACTTGTCCCTCTCTCTCATTGATTAAAGAAAGACCCGATCGATTCCTCTTTGCGCTGTTCAAACTCACGTGTTTGCGTGGTTCTAAATATGTTTCTCCCGCCTTAGCAACGGGCTAACGCTTAAGTGAGAGCGGGTGGGATCAATCAGTTCTCTCTCTCCTTCAGTACACCGCGCATCATTTATTGAGTTGTGCGTTAGTGTGCGAGAAAGCCGTTGAATAGACAAGTTCTTTTCTCATGCCCAACTCCTTTCCTTTTTCCTACTAAACCGAAGCAGTGGGCCAGCCCTTGACCGGGTCAGCATAGAATCACAGGGGGATTAAATGGACAATTCTCAATAGACTATTCAAAGCAAACTCAAGCTTCAAAGAGAAACTGCGCCGGGCTATACAATAAGTGGTAGAGTTCCAGAAGATCCTGGCGGGGACTGACAGAAAGATAGGGTCTAAAGTAACGTTCGAGTGTTGACTCTTTTCCTCTTTTCACACACAAAGACTAAACCCTATAAGAGGCCCAAACTCCAATTAGATAAGTCCGTTTCCTTTTGTAGAACAATTTCAATAAAGAGAGTTTCTATCGGTTCATTATCTTTGGGTGAAGGGAAAGCTAATTGGTTTTGAAATTGGATTATTGTGGTTGTTGGGAAAAGAAGTGAAATTAAGTACTATTGAGTCTAGCGTTGAGATGCCCATATATTCTCTTCTATGTCTTTCTTGTTAGCGAGTGAGAACAGAATGAATAGGGTTTACCAATGGCACTGGCTCTCAAGGGAAGCCCCGAGTCCTTTCTTTTTCGGTTTATTTGAGTTGCGCACGATAGGACTTTTGACGTGTTAGGGAGTGAATTCAGCTCGCTTACGCCATTGCCGCTCCCGTTAGCGAACTAAACAAAACTGTCTGCTTAAGAATTCATTGATTCTTTCGAGCGGTCAGGTCAACTCGCTAATGCCGATAGAACAGTGACTCTTGACGCCGACGAGGACTCTTTTCCTTATTCTGCTCTCTAGGATGAAATGAGAACTGCTTTATCTACGGAAGTGCACCTCGCTGCAAAAGGATATTCTCCACCACTTAACTCGCAACCCGGCATTAATTTATTACTGTGATATGCATCTCACACATCTCATATAAAATAGGGATTGAGCTGCTCCCGTAACGTACTAGAATTTGGTTAGCATTGAGGCTCTTAGCACCTTGGTTTTGAGTCAGGTTACTTATCAGTTGCTTCACCCTATGCCTCTGCCTTTAGTTAGCTAACCCTCTGCCTCTATTCAATAAGCTAAATCCAGATGGGGGGCCAGGCCACACTTATTTCATATTTCATGCAAGTTTAGTATCAACAAGCAAGGGAGTTAAGGCAATAATCGATTCTGTTTCTGCGCAAACAGGATTTTACTGTTCTACTTTCTTATGTGTTGTCGACGAAATCAATCAATCAGTGAATACATTATGGACTCGTACTTTACCCTCCAATCTTGTTTATTTTGTATATAAGTGGTAATTGGAGAGGGGATTCCATTCTTTAGAGTAGTAAGTAGAGTGAGCTCGTTAGGAGTTGAGTTCATTGCTTGCTTTGTTGTGTTAGCGAGTTCTTTTCTTTTATTAGATTAATTACCGGTTTCGAGTCATAGCCCTTGTTATCGGTAGGCTTTCAGCACCTTATTATTGGTGTAGTTCTTGGTGGCTCTTAGGCATTAAAGTGAGTATCCAATGTTTGTAGTTATGGCCTGAAACTAAAGACTTGTTCATGTGTTTTGCATTTGTATTAGATTGATACTCATATTCATAGCTATAATAATGAAAGTGAAAATCCAGAATCCAAATAGGGAATGACAGACAAATAGCCAGTAAAGTAAAACTAGTAGACAGCAGAGCAAGCCCGAGTTGTGAGTTAAAGGATCACAGGTATTAGTGAAATAATATAAATAAGTAATAGTAGGCTAATAGGCAGGGGTATCGGATGTTAGATCCGTAATTCCAGTATTAGGCCGAGTAATAGCAGACCTACACCCATAAACAAGAATGAGACGAAGTAGTCGCGGACTCCAACTCAAGGCAAGAAGGCTTGTCTCCAAATAAGAAGGGCAGGTTAATAGGAAGAGGAGACAGGCCCGAACTAACTGGTAGGAATAAAGGTCAGTAACCAAAGAGTGATAGCGAGGAAGAGCAGAGCCAATCTCCAAATCCAGAAAGAAGGTAAGTAGATACCGCTTAGCTCATAGGCAATAGTTAGATGTAGTATTAAGAGCTGTGGTCTTCTTGCTACTCTTGGATGTAGTATTAAGAGCTGTGGTCTTCTTGCTACTCGCGGAAGTCTTGTTAGCACTAGTTCTTAGTTCAATCCTTATTAGCCGGGAGTCGCACTGAAACTAAGGAGAGGTAGGTTTGAGCTAACGAGCAACAGGCTTAGTGCAGTAGCGATAGACTTAGCTAATGTAGTGGGAGTGAAAGGCACGAGTAAGGGTTGGGTTCAGTAGTCGAAGAGTGGGTTACTTAGTGGAATCTCATAGGGTAGTAGTGCATCCCTACTTCTTTGTTGAATTACAAGTTTCCAGTGATGGTCTTCGAAGCACTAGGTTTTATTGTTTGGGGCAGTCGCCTATGACTCATTTTTAGTGCGATTCCGACTAGTAGTAACAGTCGTTTGATTCTTATACCGATATTTTGATTCTTATACCTTTATATTGAGAAGTTTTATTCCCGTGTGCGTTTCCTGTCTGATGGCACTATAGATTCAAGTTGACCTTTACTGCCCGAGAGAACTAGGTGGCTTAGCTCAATTCTGTCTATTGGTCTTTTCATTGTGTTGTAGGCTATAGAACGCTATTCTGACTATAATCAATCCTTACCTTGGAGCTATAGCCTTGTTGGCAGCAGCTTCATTCGCATCCCCCTTAGCTAAATTCGAATTGTTATTGGTTTCAATTTGCGAAGACATCAGAAGTCATAACTCTAATCAACAAAAGAGATTAGTTACAAATTAACTAAAACAGCACGGATTTTGTTTTATGTGATCTAGGTGGTATACTATACTTGATAGTGGTATAAACCTATGCTTTCTAATAAATAAACTTATACTTTCTAATAATATGATAAGAATCAAGATAAGAATACATAATGAAATTTAGTGATAACAAGGCTTTGGTCCACCCGCTCCAGTTCTTCAAAACTAGAAACTTTGGTTAGTTAACCGCTGATCTGGATCCTTTCTTTTACAGGGCAGATGCCCTAGGTGCCTAACAAGACCCTGAAACACTACCTGATAGACGAGAATTCTCAAGTCAGACGGAACTGGTGCAATAAGAGAATGAAAACAGTCGACCAGAAAGAGAGTGAGGTTGACAAGAAAGAGGGCAGCTCCTAAGTAAGTGTTTTATCACCCCGCCTTAGCTTCATTCTTTTCTTTTACTTACTTATTTCATTATTATCGATACTACTACTTGGGTGAATTATGATATCGATACTGCTATTAGTCTTCAGGACTACCTTATTTATTATAAGTGGTATTAGAATACACAGACATGTCTCCTTACTTGGAAGCTACAACGCCCTTCGTAAGAGTAAGAGAAAAGAGTTCTTGTTTGAAAAGCAAGCAATGGAAGCGAGTAGTAGGATTTAGAATATAAGGAACAGGTCCCATCCCTAGTAGTAGTAGTCCAATCCCTAGTTAGCGGTTGTTGCTTGTTAGGCACTGTTGGCGCTAGTTACACTGAGTTGATATTAATCGTATTTACTATTAGACTGAAGCTGGTGCTTATAGGAGTCCACAACTCTGAACTGGGAATGCGACACTACCCTATAAGACATAACCTAGAAAAGAGGAATTCAACTCATAGGTCACAGGCCAAGCAACGGGACAAACAACTAAGGAAGGAAAGCTATCAAACAGAGGATAAGAACTCCGGTATAAAGGTAGAGAATAGAGTTGACGATTTCCCATAAAACTACTGAACCAAGCTAACCGCCGAAGACATCTTATTGGGCCGAGCGTATACTACAAAGGCAACTAAAGCAAGGAACTCAATATATATAAATGGGCTGTTACCAAGTCCTGTCCCCTTAAGTAATTGGGCGTTAGGATTGAGTCTACTAACCCATGTTCAACTACGAGAATAGCTAATCCACCATTCAGGTACCAACCAACAAGAGCGGAGCTCCTAACGCGGAAGAGCCTTGACTTTGTTAATCTCTTAATCCGCTACGTGGACATGAGAAAAGAGATGATTCTATAGATGAAACTAAGGTTAAGCGCCAAGAACGGATCTCTATGACTCTACTTCAACACAATTCTGTAAACTTCCTTTCCTTACCACCCGGACTTTGAATCCACTATGGGATATGCTTTACCTAATCCAGCTCCATATTCGAAACTTTCAGTACCGCCGGAACTTTCACTTCTTTCTTGCGCCGAGGCTGTAAGTGATAGAACTAGCGGCTACTCAATCAAAGAGAAATTGATGAACTGACCATATATCTAGAAAAAGGGAATGCACCTAGAAACGTAGTGACTTTAGGCGCCTACCTAAGCTTATTTGTTCTTGCACCCCTGGATACCGAACAGCTCTTTCTCCTTCTCTTATTCCTGCTTCAATCAAAGCCAGTACCTTATCCTCTTTCGACTTTTCCTTGAGACTCAACCGACGCAGAACCTATACCTATATCTTATCTGCGACAAACACTCGAAAGAAACTAGTATGAAGTTCAGGACAGATGCGCTTGATACAACACCGCTACTGAATTAGGACTTGGTAATCACTCTCGATTACAGGACAAGGACAAGCAACCAATTAAGTCTTTACCACAAGACTGCATTTACTACTTGCTGAACACATGGGTTATACTGGAGAATCTCCCATACCTATAAACCTATATCCCTTTAACCGACTTTCAGTTAAGATTACTCGCTTGCTGCTGACTCTCTTGATGGTTCTTTTGCCGACCCATCCTAAACTACACTTGAAGAACTACTTGCAGCACTTGCAGCTGACCTTGAGACCCGGACTGCCCTTAGAATGCATTTGGACTATTTCCTATTAATATAGCCCTCCAGCTAGACAAGCGTCACTCTGACTTGCCCCTGCTACGAAACCAACTAATAGAAAGAAGGTTAGCCACTTCAAGTAAAGCATCAGCAGAGCGGTATCTCGGAACAGTATCATCAGAATCAACAGGATCGGGATCTGACTCAGTGCGTAAGCGAGTTCGGGCAAGAACAAATCCGACTAGTAACTGCTCCTGATTCATCGGTTATGAAAATAGAGTGAGTTCGGTTCGAGGAAGAAGAAAAGGAAGCCATGTCTTTGCTTCTATCTATACAATGTGTTACTTATCGAAATCAAGTCAGCCAAGTTACTACTATACGCCAAGGAACGGATAGACAAGAGCTAAGCAAGAAGGAGTTAAGGAATGAAATCAAGTGCCAAATTACTATAAGGGTCCAGTGAGAAAGTAAGGTTATTACCCATCTGCCGCATCTAGTAGTAGTCCAAGTAGTAGTCCCAGTAGTATAGTAGTAGAGAGGGGAGCAAGACCCTTCTATTAAGTTTGGATAGTAGCCAGCAGCAGGGCGTGTTGAAAGAAGTATGAGTAGCCAGCTGGTTCCACTCCTTCCCTTGTAGACCGATACTGTTACTACTGAGTTTCATTCTTATACAAGTGTAGTTTACAGCTTCACCGAGTAGGTGTATAGGTATGGGATAATTAAGGTCAAGTACCGGAAAGGAAAGGCGAGCAGTAAGGCTGTGTTCCCCAAGTAATAACAGAGTTTTCAAGCAAAAGGGGAAGCAGTTAGTTTAGAGTCACAGTGCATCTGTGCTTCTCTTCTTCAACGGTAAGTGAATCAATCTCGTCTCGTATCTTCATCTTAGTGTAGAAGGCAAGGCCAGGCAATTCCATGAAGTTCTTTGAGATATTTGCTTGGGGACTGACCTGCTCTCGTAGGCTGTAGTGAATAAACTCTAGTAGCTCTGGTAAGCTCTAAGGTTAGTCTTTTTGGAGTGGATTCCCTGCGCCTCCCCGAAGGGCCCCCGCAGTTAGGCGGCTTTCCGAGAGTCTCTTTGGAGTTTGAGGGGAGCCACTGAAAGGTGCTGACTTCCCGAGTGTCTGGATCCCCTCATGAGCTTGGAAATTCAGAACGTTAATAGTAAGAGCAGCTATGGGGAATAGTAAGAGCAGCTATGGGGCCCCTCTCCCTGAGCTCTCTTCTCTATGAGTTACAACTTACCCGATTGATGGGTTTAATCCGCCAACAACCAACCCCAAATACCTTTGAGTTCCTAAGCTTGTTGACCCGCTTGTTTCTTCCTTTAGTCTGGGATCTGATCCAACAAGTCACTAAGTCATTTATAGTAAGTCATTTCTAGCATTAGAAGAGTTCTCGGCAAGGAAATTCTCCTAGACATAAAGGTAAGTCGTAGAAGGTGTCGCTCTAGCTCAAAGTAATGACCTGACTGGAATGGCCTGTTCTAGTGTTATCCAATTAGGAAGCCGAATCGAAGTGCGGTATAAAGTAGGGCAACGCTGGAAATAAAGAATGGTTGTAAAGCCCGCTAAGTATTGGTTGTATTGAATACTTGTTCTGAATGAGTGTATAATTAATAAAGAGTCTAATCCTCTTGTGCGAGTCGAAAGGATCAGTCTAATTCCGTTTATGGATAAGGATCCGGCTCAGAAACAGTGCTAGGAAATGATGTTTCTGGTCGAGGTAAAGTATCTAGTCTTGTTCCAGAAGCCCTTCTCTTGTCCTAACGTGAGTCGGGGTACCCAGCTGAGTGATTTAAGTCAACAGTGAGTTTAGGAGTTAAGTGGAGTAAGCTCCGCCTTTGTGTCCATTTAGTGGTTTTTGTCCTTTTAGTTGTATAGGTTTCGTCTGTCTCAATTCCATTCTTTAGCGATAAGCATATTTCTTCAGTCAAGTTTGAGTTAGCCGGGGTGTGCTAGTGAGAAAGCCCTTTCTTCTTTCTTTGCTTGTTTCAGTTCCCAAAGGAAGGGGATGCAGTGTCTTTACTCAATTCATTCTATATACGAGACTCGAGAGATGAAATGACATTTAGAAGGCAGCAGTCCAGGACCAGACTTGTTGGGAAAAGTAAGGAACAGGGGTTGGGTTCGAAATGCATGTTTTCTTTGGGATGAGCAACAAGATTAAGTGCGGCAGGAAAAGTATAAGTTTGATTCTTTTATTTGACTTCTGCTAACGGAGTTTCTGTTACATTCCTATAAATTCTATCACATGTAGTTCCATTTCCATGACGGGTTTCCTCGGTGTTAACGGGAGCAAGAAAGATTCCATTCCTATCTTTTTATTCAATCTGATCTATATCTTATAGACTCGAAAGAACAAAAGCAATGAAACAAGCAAGTGCTCACTCTGTTTTTGGATGAAAAGCTGTGCTCGCTAAGAAATGAATGTTTGCCCCATATTGTAAGTGCTTCAGCGCTAAGTACTGCCAGACAGTCCCAACAAGAAACAAGTGACCGGTAACGAGATTAAGTGTGTCAGCGTTAATGTCAGTTTCAGAATTCTGCGCGCTATTAACTTATGGTTATTGACCCATGTAGTATAAGGGTCTTGTATAGATCAAGTCATTCCGGAATAAGAGGATTGATTTGCGCTTGACCTTTGGTGAATCGTATCTAGAAGCTTTATCAACAGAAGAAGTAGTTCGGAAGGAAGCTGTTCGAAATGAAAGTGTAGTATCAATACCTTTCCGCTCGACTCGAAGTCAAGTATCCAGTTGTTGTTTCATTTATAAGAGAATCTCCATCTATTGCTTTGTTGTTGTAAAGAGTGGTTGGTAGGTTCTCGAGTAGGTTATTGGCCAAGACAAGATTATAAGCAGGTGATGAAAGAAGTGAAATCCTAAGTTTCAAGAGAATGCGGCTGTAGGCTGTACAAGAACTGCAGAATCTAGTCGTGGAGAATGTCCTTCCTCAGCTTGCCTTGGACTTGAATAGAAGCCTTCTTTTGCGCGTTAACTTACTTGACTTGACCGAGTCCATTAGCAGAAGCCAGTTTAGCCTTTTAGTTTGTTTTGGAGTGTAGGGCAGAGCAGGGATAGTGAGTGGGCTTTAGCGTTAGCTTATTAGCAGAGCAGGGATAGTGAGTGTTGAAGCAAAAGGTGCGCGAAAGCGAGTTACAGCTGGAGTTAAGGGAGATCCTGGTCTTTTTGTGCATTATTCGAATTCTTTTACTTATTGTCGTTGAGGCAGACTTACCCTATACTCAAGTACTAGTTAAGGCAAACTTATCTCCTATCGGCGCAAAGATGAAAGATGGGTTTTCGATCTTCAGCAACTGAATACGAAGGGGAAGAATTAGATGCGAGATCGGGATCCAGAATAGGAACAATATCTTAAGCTGTACCCAGAGATAGAGTTTCCGTTCTAAAGTAAGCCTATGAATTGCCAGTCACAGAAGATGAAGCGGGATCTTTCAGCTGTACGAGTTGCATCTGTCGGTGATTGGCTTGACGTCGTACGAGAGAGGTTCACATAAAAGGCATAATCTTGTCATGACACCGAGGAAGTCGGGGAAGCACTCGAGTTTCTCCCCTTTTGTACGTTTAGAAGAGGTTCGGAGTAGAGATATTTAGAGTATATTGCTGTTTGGATTAAGTCTCAAATCAGGGTCAATTCCTTCTTCCCCTAAGAAAGCTCCATTATTAGCGAACTCAACAAGTAAGAAAGCTCCATTATTAGCGAACTCAACAAGTAAGAAAGCTCCATTATTTGCGAACTAAACAAGCTACGGGCCAAGCGTATACTTAGCTACTACGTTATTACAATTCCTGTGAGTTTGAGTCTCCCTTCCCGGCTATTGGTCTTGCTTTCTATGCTTGAAACTCTACTTGACCTTTGATTCTTCTAAGCGTGGGTACGATATCTAGCACACCCAGGTCGATATAGGTAATCGAACTCTAAACTAGCAATAAGGAAACGAAAACACTGCACCAATAGAATGCAAAATCCAAGAAGTTCTAATGGAACACGGCTCTTATGCTTTTGATTGTTAGCCTGTCCCCCTCGGTCTCAAACTAGCATTCCTTTCTGAAAGTCTGGTTTCGGGGTGAACTCTGGTACTCCTGCCTCTCGTTCTTTAGTTGTTGATAGGCTTTCAGCACGCACCTTTCTTTCTTTCTTCTTTGTGTAGTAGGTGAAGCTGTGTTACTAACTAGCCTAAGGGATGTTATCCTCGGTAAATAGGTTCAGCTGTGTGACTAGCTAGCCTAAGGGATGTTATCCTCGAAGACTTCCTTCATCTTTTATCTCTATTGAGCTATAAGCCTAGAAAGAGGAGTGAGTTGCTAGGAGCTCGGATTCAGAGGAGCTTTGTTCCTAGGAGCTGTTAGCTGGAGAGGAGAAGCAGAGCAGAGGGTCGATGTGATATAGCTCATTATATAGTTATTGGTGGGAGGGACGAAGTTCAGGCTCAACAAAACCGGACCTGGGCTCGCTACCGAGCTATAACAAAAAGAGTGTTAGCTTGCCGTCCCGCCATTCCTTCAAACAAAAGGAGTGTTAGCTTACCGTCCCGCCATTCCTTCAATTCCTTTGATTTGAATCTCCTCCCTCTCAGGGACTACCTCAGAATACCCCTTTACTCTATAGTGGCTTCTACCCGACCGTGTAGAGGAGCAAGGTCTGCGGCCGGATATCAATATTTCCCGAGTTATCTTGTTCCTGAATTAAGGGAGTTTCTGACTAAAGTAGTTTCGTTTTCGTCAAGGTAAGAGATCAAAGCTATGGATCTTAGGCACAGGAAAACACTTCTAAGATAAGAATCATTAATGCAAGCAAGACGAGTTATAGACTAGTTCTTTTCTTTAGTTCCGGAAATGAGAATATAGACGACTAGCTTCTACGAGCGGGGTTCTAGAGATTCCCTCCGACTTATGGTACCCTTGGGTGGGTGGCCTTATTCGATCCTGAAGGGAGGCACGAAGTCGCTCGGTAGATGGGTAGAGTTCCTTAGTGTTTCTTGTTGTTCTGAGTTTCCGCCATGTTATAAGTTGAAGTAAGCCCATGTTCCACTCTGCCCACGGAGCCGTAACGGATATCGCCCCCTAAATCTTATAATGCATTAGAGGGGAGTGAAACACCGGATTGACCCTTGGCCGCTACCTTATGGAATTTCCTACTGGCCTGTAGCAGCCGTGGACAGTGACAGTGCGTGCTGGACGAAGAAAGTAAGCAAAGAGAAGAGCGAAAGACTACTCACTAGCCCCCAAAACTCACTCATTGTCGGGAAACTCATAACTCGCGTTAGCACTAGCGCACCACTAACTAATGCACAACAGACAGTTGCCGGGTTGCTTGTTCCCCGAACTTGACTTTACCCCCACTTCTTTCCCTTGCTTGCTGAATGAAATAATAAATAGAAGAGAGTGCCACTCGGCCTTAGTCCGGTGAGTTAAGAGCAACGTCGTCTGCAAGTAGTTCTGTTCCAGTTCCTTCTTCAGCGCTAAGTGGTCCAAATCGTCAATGGAAGTGCGGTGCATACTCGTCTCTTTCAGTTTGAGTTTCATCGTATAGCAAGTCCGCATAAGAAGCCAGGAAAGTCAGAGTTAGAGTTTCCAAGAACTCCCCCCTTGCACTTTCCCTCCCGCTTGTAGCTGACTTAGCGCTTGAAGGTTCCCCTGCGAGAATCATCTTTCCCTCACCCGCCTATACAAAAGGAATTGATATCTCGGAAGTAACACAGGAATCTTTCGAGCCAACACACACCTTTCTCTTTTGTTCCTAAGCTTGTTCGTCTTGTCCGAACTTACTTCACTTTGATGCTTGGACGACTACTCGGTTTGTTTGCTGATCTGATCTTCTTTCTTTCTACGATAAGACTACACTTTCTGAACCGCCAAAACACCTACCGCTGATTCTCAAGTGGACTTTAATGGAGACTTCTTACACACATACTGAGGTGGGTAACCAAAGAAAAGATATAGGTATGGGTTGTTTCTACTCGTATTGAGTACGCCTCGCTTCAAAGCCACTAGTCTGCTCTTCACCCTGACTTTATACCCTTACTTTAGATTTGATGAATATCTTGATTTGGCCTCCGCTTTGGATCTATCTCTATACTACTTAGCACCTGAACTACACTTTCTTCGCACTGATCCCGTAGGCTATGCTATCAGAACTCCCAACACTTAGATCCGGAGGCTATCTGAACTCCCTTAACTGACAGAGATGGAGATGCTTGCCCGAACGTCCCTTACCTGAGACCGGATAAGTACTTAGTTCGCATTATGTTGTTGGGCCATCAAGTACCTAGCGCCTGAGAAGGCAATCTGAGTATAGTACATAGCTTCAGCAGAAGGAATTTCTTATGATCCTTATCTTCAAACTCTCACTCCATTTGATACAGCAGATGCGGATTCATATTCTTCTCTATTTGATTCTGGAACAGGCAATTATTCTGCGTTAGATCCCCGCTTATGGTTATCGTACACTAGCTTCAATCAAATCATCTTTATCGGCAACCCTCGCCCTGCGCTTGTTTCTGGAACAATACTTGAATAACGGACAACAGCACTTGCAACTGGAGACTTCTATTCCACAGAGTTTCGCAGGGTTGTTACTTTCTTCTAGAATATGCTGCTATCTATATTCCATTCAATAAGATAAGTAATCACAAGACAAGCAACGTCCTCCCGCTTATATAACTACAATACAAAACTCGGGTAAAGAATTCAGCAAGAAGATATAGATAAGGGGTAAGATTATGTTATATGAGTCCAAAGCCTTGTTAGCGCTAGGGTCATTCTTGGAAGTCCCACCACATCTTCTATTCTTATTGGTATTGGATAAAGTCTTTATGTTTACAGTATTGGTCTCGCTGGGCCGAGTTTCATTCTACCTGTTCCGAGTCAAGTTCTCATCACATCAATAGTAGTTCGATTGCCGGGATTTTTCATAGCAAAGATCGTCTTGCCCCAACTCGTATCTACTAGGAGCTACAGCACCAAACAAAACTTCCCTGGCCTTTGAACTAGCTTCTGCCCCTATATATCTTAGTAACTAACCAATCGAGTTGTCTTTCTCTCCTCTGATCTCTCCTCAACTCTGGCTCATCTCCTATATTCCAATAGAATACCTCTGGCTCTGGCTCTGCTTCAAAGTCACCAAGCAACTACTAATGACCAAGCAACGGCGAAAGACGGCCAAGACACTACTAATGACCAAGCCACTACTAACGTGGCGCGGAGGAGCCTGAGCTAAAGCGGCAGCAAGTAACAGTTATTACGGCCAAGCAACTACTAACGACCAAGCCGATCTAGGCGGCCAAGTAACTACTAACGTTACGCGGCAGCCAGTAATAGCCATAACAAAGTTATTACAATAGATGCTTTCGGGAGCCTGAGTTAAACGGCAGGGCCGCTCCACTCTTTCTATTACAATCTATGTTTTCAGCGGTAGGAGCCTGAGCTAAGCGGCAGTGAGTTCCAGCGGTAGCGAGCTAAAAGAGCGTCAGCGAGCTAAAAGGCGCGGCAGGAGTTCTTTGCTTGATTCTGCTAAGGACTACAGTGTACCTCTTGGTCTGATACTTACTTATTGATTTCTTACTAATACGACTATTAGTCTTGGGTCCGGGTTCATAGGCTTATACTACTAAGTTCCATTCTTTTGAGTAGTGACATTGGCTGTCTGCCGTCTTGTCTACTTGCCTCACGGAGTTGTATGTTAGTTTCCGTGTCTATTGGTGTAGTATTCAATCAAGCCTATTAGTGCAGTGTTCGGGTCTGTATTTACTATTTGAAAGAAAGAGGCGTCTAGGTGTATTTACTACCTTAAGGACAGAGGCTATGTGGTTGGCAAAGAAAGAAGGGAGCTAAGAGCTAGAGTAGTTGGGTGCAGTTCCGTAAGCCCAAGTCTTTGATTCAATGAATTTGGTTACCGGACTCTATTATGCCCAGCGAAATCCTATTCTTCACCGACAACACCGAGTGAAACCAGACCAGACTTGACTTTAGATCCGTAGTTTGATACCAGAATTCTTATCCTCTAACTCAGGCTCATATACTTCTATCTGTTCTCTCCTCTTCTCTGTACTGTGTTCGGCGGTAACTAATCTGATCTAGTCCTATAGTGTGGAATTCTTACCAGTGAGTTCACCCATCCCCTGTGGAGCTTGGCTCTGGTATTCCTACTTGTGAGTTCAATTCGGATTCTTTCACTACGGAGTGGAATTCTTAACTGAACTTCTTTCACTGTAAACAATTCTCCCAGAAGCCCCAATGATTCAATAAGAACTGTTTCCATACGAGACTCAACTTGACTTCCAGCGCTTATGGCTACTGCTTACTTATTAACAGCATTTTATGTTAGGCCTGGCAATACTGAATGCTTCTTTCCCAGAGCTACACTTTACAAGCACTGCTCATTCTTTAGTAGAGTTGACTTTCCTGGCACAGCTCATTATTTATGGACCTCCTTCTCCCCTACCCTAGTGAGTGCTCTTTCCAGCCCCGAACACAGGACTTGTACAGGTCAGCTATCTATCATCGAAAACACACAGAAATGGAATCAATCTTTCTAGTGGCGAGGAAAACAGTCAATTCATATTTATTGCCCATCAAGCAGACAAGCAGACACAAGTCACTGGAGTGGTGAGTTGCCCTTATATTAAGTTGCAAGAACTGGAGTGGTTAGTATAAGACTCCGGCTACTATACCGTAGTCAACTCATACTTATTTAAACAAGCCCAGTACCCAGAGTTATGAGCAAGTCCTTAAAACGGCAGGGCCGCTAGTTCCCTATAAACTAACTATATATTAGAAGAGAGCTATTAATTCACTCTAAGAGCTATTAATTCACTCTAAGAGCTATTAATTCACTATATATTATAAGAGAGATTTCCAATATAATAAACTCTATGGATAAAGAAAGGAATAAGGGATGGAATTGCTCTATGGATAAAGGAATAAGGGATGGAATTGAGGCAGACGAAGAACTCCCTAAGCGCAACCAACACACAGGGCTCAGGCTCGCTAACGCCATGAACGAATAATTATGGAATCTATAAGCTGGTAATTATGGAATCAGAGGTGTTGCTCTTAAATTGTCTGCAGCAAGGGCCAAGCTTAGACTAGTAGAATTAGTGGAAGACCGAGTGGAATCTCTCGATGTTAGCCACGAATCTCTTTCTGCTCTTGTTGAATCTGTGGAATCGAATAGAGTGTTGAATCTCAGGGTTTTACCTAGTTTCATCTATTTGCCGTAGAGAATAGAATGTCTGGTGATTGTTGAATCTATAAGAAGATCATCCAGAGGATCGGAAGAAGCATTAGAGGCTGGATCGGTATATGAAGCTGGATAAGATGAATTAGATGCTGGTGAGTAAGCGGGTCAAGAATAAGGAAAGTATCCAAGAGAGGTTAGTGCTGGGCTATAAGTTCTCGGCAATACTTGTAAAGTCAATGGGATAAGGAGCGGGAGAAGAGGCTGTTAGAAAGTCAGTTGTTAGAGCGGAGACAGTAGTAGATGGCAGAGTGAGTATTGGTCTTCTTAGCACCGGATACAGACATGTATGAGTAACAACTACCACAGCCCCAAAACACGGGTTTCGTCAACCAAAGCAAAGGGTTAACTCTCCTTTCTAATCTTTATCTTATCTCGTCTTTCTCTTTATTCTTATATTATAGGAAGTATAAGATAACACAAGGACAGGAAATTGAGTGTCTAACCAAACTAATCAAGATTCCAGTCGAACAGGACTAGCTCCGGTTACAACAGGACTCGCTCCGGGCAGCTACCCATCCCTTTCAAGGGACCTATCCCCTTTGGTTACACATCAATCTAATCCATACTATAAACAGGATTGCTCCACCCCAACGAACGTTAGCTGAATCCTTCTTTCGAACTACGCTATACACTACACTTTCTTACTTAAGCATAAGCAAGACAAACAGAAGAAATTGCCTGAACCGTGTAATAGGCATGAGATTCGGCTTTTTCCCCTGTTACCACTCTAACATCTTAGACACGCCGTGGCCTGGCCGCCCTTGCTATATGGCTAACTCAACTCAACTTCAATACTTATGGCATCAATGGCTTGACTTTCTTTTTGGATTTGTCCGACCTCCACTAGAACTAGAAATGATTTATGCAGGGCTAATGATTCGACATCTTCTTGAGCCCCTGATTCCATAGAAATATAGGATTGCAGTACAGCACCCGAAGATCAATCAATTGAACTGACAACAGCTTCAGAAGCAAGGACTCCAATGGGCGAGATCCAATCTACTATACAAGCTTATTATTTCCACCATTAAACGCTACGTGGGGTTCTTGATACAATGACAGCACTAGCACGGCTTCTTTCTGATCTCTAAGATGAAACTGGAACAGGAAATAAGTCATATTCGGTACTTACTGCTTCAAAGCCTGTAACTTATCTTATGACCGAACTTAGAGAGCTAGTGAGGCTGCTAGTACTCTGAGCTGCTTGTTGGGGGGCATTTTAGCATTCAGATACTGGCTTGTGTTACTCTAATCTCATGCCTACTACTTATGAGGCTTATAGCTATATTATTTGTATTAGTCTTTTCATTCCTATCCCAGAGTTGGAGACCAAAGAGTTAGATTCAAGGTGGAGTTCTGGAAGGTAAGTTTGAAGAATGAAGGGTAAGAGTCAATAGAAGAGGGTTGAATTCTCCTGCTTGAGCTTCGGTCCGAGAATTGAGAAGTTCCCCATTCAGGGGTAATTCTTTAGTTATGCTTGCATTCTTGTACTTTCCCCCCCGGGTGTATTATTTTATGATTATATGCGGGGTCGGGTAAACAAGCCTACTTCCTAAGCCTACTTCTCTTTCTTTTGCTTTCTTACTTCATTCACTATTGAACTTTCTTTTCTTTCCTTCCCTTGTTTGTTGTATAAAGAGGTTATTGACAGAGCGGGGATAGTGAAAGTCAGTAAGAGAATACGCAGTGCCGGTTAAGTCTGCAAGTATATAATGTGCCTCCGCTTCTGCGCTCTCAAGTGAAATTATGTCTTCTTAATCTTATTAAACCCCCCAGCAAGTAAGGATTATAGACAAGAGATATAGGCCCAAGCTAGCAAGCAAAGATCCGGATCCGCTTTTTAAAGAAAGAGAGTTTGTGGGGGCAGGCCTAGAGTTGTTAGTTGCATTCCAGTATAGTAGGGCTGTTTGCCAGTAGGGATATTCTAGTTTGAAGAAGTCAAAGCCTTGTTCGGATACTTAATCCGATTCAAAAGACTAATAGGGATGCTAGCACTTATAGGGAATTCCACAATAGGGCATACAAGAATTCCACTATTAATAAAAAGAGTTCAACTCATTATTACAGGAAAAAGTCCATAGTTGACCAGACCTGCGCTCTAAACTAGTAACTAAAGAACCCAAGTTGTAGTAGTCCAGTAGTCGTAAACCCAGCCTTGATTTACTTTATCTAAAGCTAACTACCTGCCCTGACTTTAATGCTTATCGGCCGATTAGCCATTTTATGAGTTACAGGCGTTATAATTCCTTTTGATCTTATATCTTATAGGAAAGGATTCCTCAGCAATAAAATCTTTTAGTTATGAAGATCGGATTCCAGGATCAGGATTCGAAAAAGGGTATGAAGCAAAGGATAGATCATAAGCAAAAGAAGCTGAATCAACTCCAACAAACAATCGAATGCTGAGAGCAAGTTTCTTTTTTCGAAGCGTCAATGCCCTGTATCAGAGCTAGGGGTCTTAAATGACGCGTAAGCCATAATATGAATGAACTCCGCCTTAAACGACTCGACTTGCCATCAGCTCTTGTCCAGCTGCCGATCCGTGTACTTCAGTTAGAGCTCAAAGTACTTATGACTCATATCTTGGGGTGCAAGTGTTGCGGAATACACAGTTCGAGAATCTTATCGAGTATTGACGACGAGAATGAATTGACCCCCCTAAATCGAGCTCCGTTGGGGGAGGCGCTTGACCTTTGCGCCCATTGCTTAAAGAATATAGCGTTCAAGATAGAGTATAGAATCCATTCAAAAAAGAGAGAACATTGCTTCAAAACTAACATTAGAGCATCCCAAAACAATAACTCACGTCAAAAGCGCCCCGAGCCCCGAGAGTAAGCTAATGCACAAGGGCGAAGCAATAAGCGTAAGATTTGATGTTGTAGCGTAAGGTGGCAGGGGATTAACAATAAGACTAAACTCCTAATGTGTGAAAAACAAGAAAGACGGTGTTGTGAGTTGAGTCTAGTTCATTTGAATCTCTGTTTCGAGTAAGGTCAGTCTTCTCCTATAATAAGATAAGATAGAGAATTGGGTCGATAGAATTGGGTCGTTCCAAAACAAACTCCTGACGCGCAACACGAACTGACCGACAAAGAGCCTAAGCTGAACCCTAACTTACTGATAAAGCTATTTGACTTTTGGATCTTAAAGCTACCTATCTCTCTTTGGTTACAAACTGATATAACAGGCTTTCATTACCTGAAGCTCCTTATCTGAAGTTAGTGAGTGGTGCTACAGGGGCTTTCGATTCGCTAAGAACTCTCATCTAGTGGGAATTCCATCATTTCTCTATTTTCGCAAACTGTTAATTGAACTTACCCTTCCCGTTAGGGCAACGAATCATTCGGCTATTTATCCTCCACTTCCCTGTCCCGCTTCGTTGCTTGCAGTTGACTTCCGAACTCGACTTTAAGAAGCACCCAGAGGATTGACTGACGCGCAACCAATTACTTAAGGGCAAAGGACTTAGTTGGAGGCTTTGAAGCAATAAGTAAAGAAGTGAAGTAAAGTATCTGTCTGGAAGTCACCAAAACAAGAGTGGAAAGAGAACTTTAGTGCTAGTCTAGTAAAGTTGACAGAGGAGAGGCTTTGAAGCTGTAGAGAGAAAGTAAGCACAGCGGGTAGTTCTTTCTATTCATAGTACCAGTTTGTTACTTCAAGAGTACAGAGCCATAGTGGAGTGAACCCCAGTTTGTTACTTCAAGTAGAAATAGAACTAGCAATTATGTATTATGGCCCGCTTCTTAGTTTCCAGTTCAACTCCAATAAGTAGTATCTCCAGTCTGTTTGTCAGCACTGTTTGCCACTAGCTCCATTCTGAAAGCTGCAGTTAGTTACACAGCCTTAGAAGTGGTAGTGGATTTCTCAGTGCTAGATCACTTCTTTTTTCTAGTTTGGGCATTGGAGCTATAACTACGAATATTTCCACTCAAAAGTCAGACTAATAGGCATGGTCGGGAACAAGCGCAAGAGTCACCCACACAAATAAGGCTTCAAGGCATGTGTTGCTTGGCGGATTTCACTAATGCTATCAGAATACACCTATAATACAGATAAGACTGGAAATCTTACACTAGGAGAAAAACGATTAACTAGGACTGCCTCTACCACCTGAAAGTCTTTGGCGCCGAGCTGTCATACTACCCTAGCTATCATACTAATATCATATAGGGTATGATGGGACCTATAGTAATACTAAGAGAGGGCCTAGTCCTTAAGGGAATCGAAACACTGTTAACGGGGCTATAGATTGCACCGGGGAATACACTACTGCTTTACACGCCTATGTTCCACCAGGTTGGTCTAAAATGCCACTCCCTGCCTTTTTGTATGGATTAACTGCCTTTGATTCTTAAAGTACTGGTTATAATTCTGACTAGACCTCATAGCATTCTACTAGGAATCCGCGTACGATAAAGCGCATCTAACAATTGAATAAGAAACTTGGAATTAACCCAGTACTGACAAGAAGAAAACTAATAGCTATCAGGTCGGACTACCACCTTATAGGATATAACTAAGAATATCCGAATTGAACTCAGCTACCCTTCCTTCCATCTGACATCGCTTTCCAAGCCTTACAACTAACACAAGGGGACAAAAGCCTTCTTGTTGCACATCGATCCAAGCCCTTACTCGCTAGAGGATACATCGAATAGTAAACTAATGATGAAATAAGAAATCCAGAATTGTCCCAAGGGGTAAAAGAACTCACTCCCTATAGGACACCTAATTAAGAGCCATCCTGACCCGGACTAGTAGCTAGGGCACCAACTAACTCCTCCCTTAGGGGATCTAACTCTAAAGTCAGAAATAGGGAATTGAGCTGCTGTATCTAATAGGAGAAACCTACTACTGATATAGAATGAGATCAACAAGAGAAAGAATGACCCGAGTGCTTATTATCTTTATACTAGAAACTGGGAGTTGAAGCACTACCGAACAGAACGGAACCAGGGCTGCCAATACTTATCTTCTATACTTATAATAGTAATGCCCTATAAGCTCTAACAGACTTACTAGAGTCTACCCGAGCCTTGCTTACTGCCCGACCTAAGCTGCCTCCGCTTTATATCAATACATATCTACTACACCCATGAGTCCCTCTTTGCTTTCAAGCTGATACTAGTACTACCGTTACTTTCTCTTATTAGAATCTAGAATGGAATAAGTGTTCCCAAGGCTGCATTGACTATCCTTTATTATTAGAATCTTAAGTAAAGTAGGAACTACGCCTAACAAGACAAAAGTCAGAACTACGCCTAACAAGACAAGACCTTATTGTAAGCTTAATGATGAGAAGCTGTAATTATAGCCTTTTTGTCACTAGTAAAGGTTTGGAACAAACAAAGTAAAGATCCGTATAAGTTGTAGTTCCATCCAGTTTATATTCCCATTAAAGTATTATTGATATAGTAGTTCAACCTGCCACTCCCGAGCTCTAAGCTTGCCCTGTTATTACTTGAAATCTGAAAATACATACCCGTTTTCTTGATTCCGCAGATCAGTCTACCGGATACGATCCTTTAGGACAAGCCTGTACCGCCTAACTCCTATTCTGACTACCGGACCATCACATCTGTATCCCTGGCGCCACTGACCGAGACTCCTAGCTCTTATTCTTGCGCTCCACGCTTAAAGTCTGTATTGACCCTACTGAGGTTAGGCTCATATTATGTATTTTCATATCCAAGTTTATGACCCTCCGCTACTGCCTTAAATGCTATGTTACTGTTTTACTTACTGGGGAGTAAATATAGAGCCTGTCCTGTCCGATTCCTGCCTTTGTAGTTGTAGCTTGGCGGGAGCCGCATTGAGTTAGATTAGATGAAATGGTATATGCCCTGTCAAAGGGACAAGAAACTTACCGGTATTACTTGCTATGTGGTTTAAGAATGAAGTTGGATGAGCCAGAGGATAGGTCTAGTAGCAAGACAAGAGAAGAGGGCCAAAGGATCAGTATCAATATAAGTATACGCTTGGCCCCTATTCTTATAAAACTTCTATTCCCGCTTATGAAGCACTAACTTACTCATATAAGAGAACAGATGAAACAAGGGTCGATGTAATTGAGCTAATTCCATTCCATTCTGATTTATTGCCTCCAGTAGTAGCTTGGCCCTCAACTAACGCCGACGAAGAAAGGACTTGGTTCTAGCGTCAGGGCCGCTAGTTCTTCTGCCCTTTCATCCCAAAAACATCAATGGTTTTGTTGTGGGTTTCGTCTCAAGTCAAGCCAGGACTGGGCGTCACTGCTAGATGTTGTTGCTGATAGCATTGCAGCTTCTTCAGGTGCCGTACCGCGGCCGGACCAGAAAGGGCGAACCTCAAGCCAAGGGTCCAAGGTAGCTTGCTTACTCCTAGTTCTAAGGAAGTGCAGCTTTATTGTCGGGGGGAATAAACGTAAAGGAAAAACAAGGGTCGATTCTCTTTCTTGTAAGGATCGGCTTTAAGTTCTATGGGATGTTCTTCTCATTCTGCTTTTCTTTGTTTGGATCACCGAGACACCCGAAGGGCCGGCCATATGTACCTCGGGAGACCCATTCCAATCAAGAACGTGGGAATGGAATGTCGACCACAAGGTGAGATGATCTTCTAATACGAGGGCGAGTGACTCATGAAACGGAGTTCTTTTTATCAACATGGCAGCAAGTGGACATAGGTTTTTAACTGACTACGACCAAAGTAGCGGCTACTTCCACCAAAAAAACACCCACTATTCCTAAATAAGTACCATACCTAAACATACGCAGAAATAGTTGGAGCCCATAGCCGGAGTAGATTCACTGATAGCAGAGACATTGGTTATTTCTATGGATTCTACTGATCGCCCTAAGCACCACCCAGATTGGTATCTCGGGTGTTCCCATCAGGCAACAACTACAGGGAGAAAGAGAGCAAAACATAGGTAATCCCGGAAAAGTGTACTATGTCCGTTTGTCTGCCCCAGAAGTAGCAGTAATCTCTTATGTTGGAGCGAATGATAGAACTCACATCTGACTATGCTGCTCCCATGCCATTCCAGCCAGATTAAGCTATGAAAATCCTTTATACGCTCTACTGAGGCGGGGACCTAGAGTAGTGCACAACTATAGTATAGGTCGCTCCCCCTAAACTAGGTATGAAAGAGCTAGAGCAAAGACTTAATAAGGCTTTTCATAATTGCATTTCGACGAAAGGAAAGGACAGTGTTGTGGGGAATAATAGACGCACGGATAAGACCGATGCCATTAAAGCAATGAAATGGGTTGAAGCTTAGAATTAGAGCTGGTATTTCATCAGCAGCTATAGAATAGGCGGTTTTCGGGTCGGGGCAAATTCAAAGAAGGAAGAATGCAAATAAGCTGCTTGTTTGAGACGCTAACTAGAAAAAGAAAAAGAGAAGAAAGCGCTTTGGGTTAGTTATGCAGTTACTCTTTCTGTGGAATAAGCGGTGCGGTTACAGTAAGAGCTGTTGAGTAAATAGATGGGACTAGACGCTGTTGGCAATAACAGCTGCTACTGTTAGAGTTTACGGTCCCAGTCTTTTCTGTTTGCGTAGGAGTTATTCCTCTTGCTCCTATGAATCAGCTGCACTGAGATAAGTAGCTGTGAGGAAGTTCGAGCTCTTTTGATGCTACCAAGCGAAAAGAGAAAGAGGTAAAAAAACACCCACTATGTACTTGAACGAGACTGATAGGCTGTGGCGGGACGCGCATGGCACTATCTGATTCATGGGAGTGGGAGCTAAGTAAACGGCCGGTACAGCAGGAGACTTTATTCGGATCTCTTCCTCGTAGTGATCCACAGGTTAAAGAACAGCGGGCAGATTCTGAACAGGAGGGGATACTTTGTCTAAAGGTCTAGCATCTGCTACTCTGGGTTTGCTTGGGGGTTTTGGATCTGTGTCCCCGGAGTCGCGGTGGTAGATGTAGGGTTTGTTCCTTGAGCAGCAGGTGCAGCCGGGCTATTTCCGATGGCTACCAGCGAGGTCAATTGTGCTAGCATCCGGCTCTGATAGTTGACGGCTAACTGCCTCATTAGAAAGTAGCTGATTTGCCGGGGCTGTAGGGTTCAGCTGGTGGTTAGAGCCAGTGGATTCTTCATTGTCCACATCAGAGATAGGGTTCCTGGTGCCTCGGTTACTGGCGTTGTTGGCCATGATCTCTGGGTTTGATTCACCAAGGCTTTCTAGGGCCTCCATTCTAACTAACCTCCTAGACGGACCTATTGTAGTTCGCACCCACCAAAGCAAGGTGCCATGCCAAGGAAAGACAATTCGTTTAAACCAAACCGGACAAAAGAACGAAAATAGAGAAAAGGAATGCTTAGGCCTCAACGATAGGCGGGGAAAGATCACTCAAATCTGTCTACGAAAGTCAGTTCACATTTCCACTAGGTATCCATCTAGAATATGTAGCTGTACTGGACGTCCTCTGCTAGTGTAAAGAACTATATAACTTGTGTCCTAGCTGGCAAATAGCCTTCTATGCGAAGTAGTCTTTCTTCCTCTATTTCTACTTCCACATGGGTTCGCACCTCTTCATCGAAGCGAATCGAAACCATCATATCATGAAAATGAGACCAGTTTCGTAGTTGGGCAGCTAGCTGTTCTCTTAATTCGATCAGAGCGAGTTCATTCCACTTCCTATCCTTTAGAATTGCCTGAGCATTATGTGGTTCCACCGTTATTTGAATTTTCCTCCATATTTACATGAGCAGCATGTGGTTGTGCCAGGTTAGGTAGGGAAGATGCTAACCCCTGGAAGTCTCGCATGCAATTCCCTACTTAAGTATAGTTGACTCGCGCCAATGGACAAAAAGGGGGTGTCGTCGACAAGGACGTTGTTATACATAGGCAGAGGCCCTGCTCAAGGTAAGCTAAGGCACACTCAATATCAAGAAGCTAATGACTTCTTTCAGGTAATTCAGTAGAACTTGCACGAGGTATCACAGTGGGGCATGTCTTCTTTCCTTTGTCTAGGTTTGTTCTTGGGTCCGGTCGAGCCTCTTCTCTCTTGGAAATTACATCCCCGCCTCTCGTCTAACTCGAGTTGCTCCGCTCGGCAGTTCCTGTATCTCGCTTCAATAAGTCAGATCCTTAGGGAGGGTATGGTTAGGAGCATAAGTTAAGTTCTATTGTTAGTGGAGGTAATAAGATCCAGGTGAGGACCGCATCTAAGAGTGGGTGCGCAAGAATGAGGCTTCCCCCAAAGTTGTCCGGTTGGCATATCAGGTGTAATTGAACCAGCTTACGGACTGGGAAATAGTGGATTTCAAGCTTTTCTAGTTATAGGCGGACGGAGTCGTCTTAGTCGCATTAGTATGACCTTCTTCCCTTAAGGCAGAAATCTCGTAATGTAATATAAATGAGAAGAAAAAGAACTGTTCAAAACGTACGAATATAAGAGTGAATTGAAGCTAAGACGTGACGCGCTTTAGTCAAACCGAGTGTTCACAGCGCCCTTTCCTTTAACTCCGTTTCTTTTTCGAAAAGATAACCCTAGCTTCGATTGCTCTACCAGCATTCCCGCTATCATGCTTTCGCTGTCTCGAGCCCATTAATCAATGTCCAAAGTGTGAGTCAGACTGCTCATAAAAGCCGATTAGCTTGCACGGGATGTTTGATCGGACCTTTTGACTAATTTCTCCCTTCACATAGTTCCACAATCCCAACAACAGCTAAAGCTTCCGCCGAGAGCAATGGCGAATGTGTTTTGGTAAGACCAACTTCCTCTTCTACTTCGATACGTGCCTGGTAGAAATGTGTGATTGCTCTCTCTGCTTCCTGAAAAAGATAGAGGGCTCACAGCTTTGAGGCCTTTGTCCGTTTCTTTCACTAGCAGCGCCCCCATCAACAGCCTAACGCCCACTGAATGCTTTGTTCTTTCATCCCATTTGAGAAGATATGTGTGACTTAGCGATTCCGGAGGCATAATCCAAGTACGGCAGCAAGAAGCCCTTTTCTATTAGATTAAGATATTAAGGCACCCCCTAAGTTCATTATGCGTCCGAGTCTGGGCATGAATCCGAGTAAGAAGTCACCTATGAAATTCCCTTACTTCTTTCTATTTGTTTTTGTGCGTGTAAACTATTGATTCTATGCCATCAAACCATGCTAACAGCAGAAATGAAAGTCAGCAGAAATGAAAGTCAATAAAACAGCAGTCATGCCGCATCCCTTTTGTACGTACTACTATCTTTCCCGTAGGCGGCCACTTTCTTTATAGAAGTGGGAGTTTCGCTGGATTATTAGGCGGACCCTTTAGAGGTTACAGCCTTGGGGGAGGGTCTCTTCTTTTCCAATCTTTGGGATTTGTTAGTTGTTGCAGTTGACTTTGAAAGAGTAGTCTGAGAGAAAGATTGATTGTCGTGGCCCTTTCTTTCTGACACATTGTGGTATCTCGTTTCCGATCATGACAATAATTCGTTCTTTTTGTACTGTCGGTTTCCGACTTTGACTCAAGTGTCGACATCTGTCCATCTAAGAGTTTGACTTCGAAGTGCTTTCCTCCTTCTGTAGGTGAGCCTAGGCTCCTTGCCTTCCGTCTGCGGCTCTTGTACCTTTATCAAAGAGCCAAGAGGTAATCATGATCCTTGTCTGTACTCTGGGGAACTAATTTAGACGTGAATCATCAAAATCGATTCGGAACATAGGGCTTAGCTTAGAATCGAAGACAACTCAAAAGAAAGGTCAAAAGAAAAAGGAAGAAAGCGGCGAACTCTTATTTCACCCAAAAGGGAGTGAGTGCTATACTAGTTGTAAGGTTTAGGCTTGAGCACTAGCTTTTAATAGGTTAGGGCGAGCACCGAAACTAAGTCGAAGTGAAGGGGCGACTAAAGGAGAGGAGTCTCAAAAGTACGAGGCGGCCCTTCCTTTCTCGTTCATCCGGAGCACCTTACATCTTCCTTACAACTAGCCGCTGCTTTCTTTCTTTACATAGTAACCGCTTGAACTCGTACAGCAGAATCAAGCTGTTCGATCGCAGTAGATACCCGAACTACCGATAAATCCTGTACACTGTTGTACACTAATACATAAATAATGATAGCCTCCAGCGTGACCTAACTCATTAATTCTAGTTCCATCCTTTTGGAATAGGCTTTTGCTTTATAAATTCAGAAACTGTAATCATATCTTTACCAATCAATAGCTTGTCGGATAGCTTTTAAACACACTTGTTTCATCGAACTTCATAGTCTTATCCTCAATCTTGGTCTGTAAAGCAAACTACTCTAGCGGGCTAAAGCGATAGATGTCACTATTTGAAAAGGGCTTCTTCTCGAAATCCAATCTTGCTATCTCAATCTCATCTCAATTCGATCTTTTTATCTCATCTTGGCCGTTAGTTGTTGTTTGTCTAGTAGTGACTTGGCGTCTGCTTGGCCCTAGATTTGAATCTCCTTCTCTCTAACGGATGAGATAGGAACTCGTAAACTATACTAATCGTAGAGATAGACCTCCATTGGGATTTCCGGGGAAGTTGTACTTTCTATTTCTTCCTAAATAATAACAGAATGTTTAGTTTACTTTTCTTTGCAAAAGTCTTTGGTGCTCGGGCGACCCCTAATTATATATTGTGCTATACTATAACTTATGCGTAAGACCTATACCAAGTTCCTACTTCCGGTGATTCTTTTTCTTTTTGATTTGACTTTCTTGCAGTGCAGAATTGACTTATCATAGGCTGCAATTTATACCCGACCCCACTGCCTCTTGGTTAACGATCCAGGAAAGCAAGAATCGAGGTGATCCAAGCAGGGTTATTTTGTTTTGAGCAAGCTGGAAATCCTATGTCCTAGTGCTCGAGCCTATTTGGAAGCCTGTTGTTTAAGATGTAGCTCTGGCTCTAGAAAGAAGCTATGAAGCGAGAGCCTCTTTCTTCACCTATGAAACACTGTGGATGGGCACTCCTGGGGCCATTGATACAAAGAAGTAGTATTCCGGGCCAATGGTAGAAAAATAGAAAGCTATGCTCCTGGTAGAGAATGGATCTTCTCTTCTGGACTTGAGAAGGGTCCCAATTTGAGCTAAATGCGGCCTCTACTATTAGATAGAAGGCAGCGATCCTAATGTCTAGATAGAAGTCAGCGATCCTAATGTCCCTTTTCTATGTCCTATCGATCCTAATGTCCCTTTTCTATGTCCTATGGACTGCGTATGGGCCTCTGAGACAAGTAAGCCTTTTTCTATTTATAGCTCTTTCGTCTAGGGATTCCAATCGACTAGCGAGTTAACCTCCTTGATCTCATCCTTACTTTCCTCTATCTCGTTCTGGTATTACTTATTTTGACTCGCTGTCTAGGCACTCCCTGGGAATTAATCTAACACTTACTATAAGGGCCTCTGACCCCTTGCTCTCATGCTATATTCTATTTTGGAAATGGAGTATTCATTTACGTATTATAAACTGATAAGTCAGAGTTGTCAAATTCTGTATTCAGCTGTATTATATAATATTGATTAGCCAAGCCTAACCCCCTTAGCTGCATCCTTTCCACTCCGGTCTCTCAGGTTGACCTTGTTTCATCTCGGGCTTACTTTACCGGCTATCAGCCTATATCCCTTTGCTTTTAGCCTAACATTCCGTGTTTCCATACTTGGACTTACTTGTCTAGTATATACTTGGCGGGAATTGAGCTCAGCAGCAGCAGGCCTATAGTAGTTAGTCGTTGATTTCCTTAGTTAGTTACTTCAAACTTTGATAACTTGTATTGGTATAAGTATTGGACCTATACGTAATTGCTAGCGAGCCAGAATACATAACTTGCTAGCGCATAGAAACAAGTAATATCAAATACAAGCCTCTGAGAATAGGTACTAAATCTAGCGCCTTTACTGTCAACAAAGAATTCCACTACACCTCTAGACTATAAGAACTCCCTAAGGCGCAACTGGTGGCAGGAATATCTGAACCCTTTGCTTCTTATGCTAACTCACTATTTGAAGAACGATTGGAGGCAACCCTCACTTAAACTAACTCACGTAAGCTATAGTCGCAAACTCCCGTTAGCATTTAGTGTAAGGAAAGCCGTTACTTGTTCTTGTGCCCTATCTTCATTCACTTAACTTCATGCCGAAAGAAAGGACTAGCGCTTCAACTACCTAACGAACAACATAAACTCCAAAGTTCAGAATGGAATGAAATATATCTAAACAAGTGGAATTTGCAGTTGCTTGTTGGGTGCCTATTGCTGAGTACTGAGCATATATTAGGGCTTTCCTTTTCCTTAAGGATTGATTGTTTGCTTGTTGAGTACTTGAGTCTAGCGTTCGGATGACTATCTGAGTGAGAAAAGTAATATGTCATATGTCTTACTATTTTATGGAATGTTTCACTTCTATTTGCATTCTTGTTTCTATTGTTTTTACAGTATTCTATATTAGTAACGTTCCATTCTATTCCTGTAGCAATTGGGTTCACGCCCAGCCCCTCTTTCTTTTCTTTCATAAATGGGACTCCTAAATAAAGTATACGAAGAAGTGGTTGGTTACTATGCTTATAGAAAGATGTCCATACTCACAAAAAGAAGTGGTTGGTTACTATGCTTATAGAAGGATGTCCATACTCACAAAAAGAAATAGAAGAGAGCGTTACACATATGGAAATCCAGTCACATATTCTCTCATGGTCACTGATTACTCTATTCTCTCATAGTAACTGATTACTCTTAATAATATAATGTTAGTACCGGTACCAATATCACACCTACCTACCAGAATGTCGGCACCCATACATACATACAATAGTAAGCGACACCCCTCCATACGTTACGACCTTCTATCTACTCTAACACAATAATAATAACATATTCCTCTCTTCTATTGCTATATAGATTCTATATTCCTCTCTTCTATTGCTATCTAGATTCTATATATCTATTATGAAAGCTACGGAAACAAGTAAACAAGTAAGGGTAGGCTATATGTGATGAAGGTTTGCTTGCTCAAGCAGTATCAGGTTTGCTCAAGCAGTAGAATAGAAGGCTTTCTCCGAAGTAGAAAGAAACAAGTATCGGTAGAAAGCAGGAAGAAGCGGTGTTGTATCAAGGAAGCGAGAAAGACATAAATCCGGCTTGACTTGCTCATAACTCTGGGATACTGGGCTTGCTCATAACTCTCAACTCCTATTGAACTCCTAACTCCCGAACACTAGTATACGCTTGGCGAGTAACAGAACGAAAGAAGGGATCAACATAATGAAGCTAATGAACGGAGGGCCATAATGCAGCTAATGAACGGAGGGCTCTTTAAGGCAGTAGTGAAAGTATCCAAATCAGCAGTAACAGAATGAGATGCAGTAGTGAGAACCTTGTTATTGGTGGTTCAATTCCAGTTGTCAGTGTATAAGTATTGGGCTTTTCTCTTTTATGCCTAGCGTAGAGTCTTGTTAGCACCAATTACATTATGATTAGTTATAGTAGAAGCTTGTAACGAGCAAGCAAGCATGCAAGGAAGGAGTAAAGCCCTAGAAGCTGCAGTTACATTCCAAGTTATAAGTGAAAGTCGTGTTAGGCGCCTAGGGAATATGAGTTAGTGGGATAGATGTATTTGTTATGTGTTTCATCCTTTCTATTAGCAGTTAATCTCTTGTTAGTAGCAGTGTAGATTTGAAACAAACAAGTCATAATCGAAAGAAAGTAGTTACAGCTTGAAAGCAAAGAGAGGTAGGCTCCGAAGTGAACTACAGGAATTAGGGAAGTAATATCAGGTTAATAGACATGAGTTGGGGGAATCAAAGCGAGGGGACATGGTTTCGAGTTCAATCCTTATTGGTAAAAGTCAGGGGTGTTTGTTTAAGTTAAGAGAAAGGAAAGGCATTCTTCTAATAGGGGCATTCTTCAACTACTGGATTTACTACAGGATTTCATTCTGACTGTTGAGTTGCACTCTGTCCTATCGTAGTTAGATTCCCTAACGAGAGATCCTCTAACTAACAAAATCTACTTTGAGCCAGGAGAGGCGGACCAACAATTGAGCTGCAGAGATAGGGTGGTGGGAAGTAGCGAGAAACTGATAGGTGAGACAATAAGGCTTGGGCTCCTGGGGAGCAAGACTTGGTTACTGCAACAGTTCTCTATATTCTTTGGTTGACTCTTACTGTATGCCCCGCTGTCTCATACTTATTCCTATGTCATAGTTTGACTCGCCGAGCGCCAAGACACGGATAGACAGTTTGCTGGTAGGGCAAGTAAGCTTAGGGGATCTCCTGGGGAAGTAAGGATCCGACAAGTAATGGCCAAGCAAATACGGAAATGAGGCTCCTAGACCACTATGCCTACTGAATGAAACAAGCATGACCAGTGGGTGCCTAGCCTGAGGGGTCTCATAAGAAAGAAAGACGAGTTGAGGTCGGCAGACAATAAGAATAGAAAGAGAGTAGACTGCAGACAATAAGAATGGAAAGAGAGTTTACTGTGTTGTCGATTCAGAAAGGGAAGCTATTCCGGGTATCTTAGAGAATAGCCCGATGAATCAATTTTCTCAAATCATAAATAATACGAAAAAGTAGTTCGATTTATCATATACATACTCAGTACAGACACAGTAGCAAAAAACATAGTCTAATTTTCTCTATCTTTATATAGTAAACCAGAATGGGCTTGGCTGTTGCAAGAGTAGAGGTCGGGAGCAAGAGAAGAGGTGAGAGAGGTGAGCTAGCAAGGGATAGAATTGTACTGATGAGTCCAAGGCTGAAACCCGGGCATCAAAGAACCGAACCCAGGGGTGCAAACCTTCAACTCACACCAATCAGAATGCAACCGGTAAGTCACAGAACGAAACAAGCTAGTTACAGGCTCTAAGTAGGTCCACTGAGACTGCAGCGCGGGCTACTAAGACTGATGCCGGGGGTACTAAGACTTCAACCAGTGAATCCAATACTATAGCTGCTAAGATCAGAACCAAACCAGTGAGACAGAGAATGAGACCGGGTAGTTAGGGACTGATGCCGGTGCTGCTCAGCCTGATACTGGCGCTGGGCAGACTTCAGCTAGTGCTACTGATTCCCTTACTTGCCTACCGATTCCCCGAAGCTAGGGTATGGACTCAGATCGGAGTTGCTGATCCACCTGTTGCTTCTGCTGACCCACCTGTTGCTTCTGCGGATACTGACTTTCTTGTTTCATCTGTGTTTGTTGGGTAAGACAGGGAAGTTGAGGTCGGCTGTTCACCGATGAAAGAATAGAATGACATTTGACTGGCTCCCTCGGCAGAAAGAATAGAATGACATTTGACTGGCTCCCTCGGCGCATAAAGGGGAGTAGGCTTGGCTCTGTCTGCTTGGCTCTTTTTCTCCTCCCGTTGTAAGAGAGTGTAAGGAAGTGTCTAGTAGTAAATGGTTGAGTTTTGGATGTCAGTAGGTAGTGAGAGAGATCTTTTCTTCGCCGGCCCACAAGCCTGTTAGTTTTCTTCCTTCAGTCACCAGTGTAAATAGGAAGTGTTAGGCAAGTAGCTGTTGGATGTGATAAAGCTTTCTTTCCTAAAGGCTTGGTCCCTGTCTTCGTTCCTGTGGAGTAAGCATGTGTAATTGAGGGTGAAGGATTGAAAGTAGCTAAATAACGCCTGTATAACATATCCACGAATAGCCTAGCCTCTAACACAACGTATCAGTCCCTTTCTTCTTTGGTTGCTGTAGAACCTTGTGAGAAAAGCATCCCTAATTTCCTTAAGATGGAGGAGGTAGGTAGCCCAATGAAAGCCTATTCCAAAAAGATTGATCCGAAAGAGTCTCGCTCAAGTTGGAGAGGAGATACAGCACGTGGAGAACGACCAGCCGCCGGACCAAACAAGAAAAACCTAGCACGAGGACATCGCCCTGGTTCACTCTCGCCCTCTTAGACAAGTTCCAGTAGGGATTTTCTAAGACCAATCCATTTCATTCCGACTCCCAGCAGAAAGAACCTAATGCCCACGTCCTCCTACAATAGACCAGAGCTAGTGAACAATCAAATGGATCAAGAACTTAATTCATTCTATTCTTTTACAGAAGCTCTTTGAGGAGGAGGTGCTGACGAGAGCAGCTCATCTAGTATAAGTTTACAGCATGGTGGGTGTGGAAAGACTACCTAAATACAGCTAAGACATATTTTAGGGGAATGAGAAGAGAAGCGGGGCGGATTCCATCCCCTTTTTCCCAGCGCAAGTAGCTCCCTTTGAAAAAAAGAGTATGGTCACTTCTCCTACGAACTACTATGCTCTAACTCTAGTTTACAGAAAGCTAAGCTTGCTTGTTTCACAGACCCTTTTCACCTAACGCCTTTTTCTTTCCCCTAATGGTATCTGCCGAGTGACGTAGGAGTTTGTGTTGAATTGAAGGCCTAAGGCCAGCTAATGTCTCATTTCGATCTTGGCAAGATTATTCCAAATGCTATGGTCAATCCATTGTCTAATTTGGCCGAACGTTTTTCTATGCTTGCTTTAGATTAGCTGGACCTATGATTGCTTACTTTAATCCTAAGAAGGGTTCTGGTTTTCGGATGGACTTAAGCCGCTTCAATGATGCTGAGAGCTCCCTCCAAAAAGGAAAGGTACTACGGTGGTCCAGATTCCAGGACGGAGCCCCTTATGATGATACTCAGTGACTTTAATGTGGCAACCCTCGGGCGAATTCCAGTTTCTCTTCCGTTTGTAACGCAGAGCTACTATCTGATCACTATTTTGGATTGCTCGGAATAATCGACAAATAAGAAATGCAAGAAACAACATCAATTTCCATTCTTATTTGGAATGAACGAACAGTGTGGCTGTGACAAGAGCTGGTAACCCGAGTCTAAACAATGTGACGGTGGTGAACTGACCGGGGGCAGCTGATAGCCAATTTAGGTCTCATCAAATGTTCTTAAGGCTGTCTTCATGTCATGTCTGTCCGTGATTGGTCATTCCTGATTGCCCACTCATTATGTCTAGTGTACTGTATAGGGGCATAAACGCTAAATCAAACCGGCTCAATGCTTTAAAAGGGCTTCATTCTATCTTAAGCAATATTTGGTGATTCTTAGTTCCCAGCCTTTTGTGCAATCAGAGACTCTCGAACTCGAGTAAGCACTCATATTGGTGTTTAAGTATGTACTGCAGAAAGATTAGAAAACTCCATAAGTAAATGCCAACTCAACCATTTCCTACTTGTGCTATTCGCGCTATCATACTCCTCATACCAACTAGGGATCAAAGCAAGCGGGTCGACCTATTGAGAGACTATATTCGATTTTCCCGACTATGTCATTTAAAACAAACCCTGTCTACGAAGCAAGGGAAAGAAGTTGTATTCATTGCCTGAGATGAGAGGAAAGAAAGGAAGCAATGCTTTAGTACTTAAAAGGAAGAAGCCATGAGTAAAGGAACAAGTAACGGGTAGGTATAGCCAAACAAGTAATGAACGGGTAGGTAGCCGAACAAGGAAGGTAAATGTGCTTATACTCTAGTAGCAACAGAACGATTCTATTAGCAACAGGACAGTGCCTATAAAATATTCTTTTGTCGACATTTCTGAAAGCAAGAGTCAGTTCGAAAAGTCAAGTAAGGAGTGAGTATCGGATCGGGGCAGAATACGAGTTCTATTCCAGTTGTCCAAGGGAATAATCAAGTCCTGGTGCGCGAGTTGTTTTAGGTTACTTGTAGGGCCAAGGAATAAGATGAGTTTACTTGACTTTACCTGGGGTTAAGGTTTGGAAGCTGTACCTGACCTGGGTGCAAGAGAAGAAAGAGAACTAATGGAATTGCAGCTGTACCTGGGTGCAATAGAAGATAAAGAACTAATGGAATTGCAAAAGAGAATACATTAGGGTACGCTTATCCCACATCTAACATTTCATTGAGTTGAGTATACCGAGCACATGGTTGGTGGTTACTTATTTCTTTAATCAAGAGCGAATGATTCTGTGCGAAAGTCAGCTGCCCGCGAGTAAGCATCTGCTGTAAGAGGTATAAGGTGACTTCATTCTATAAAAGAATAGGCCTCCATAATAAGTTGCAGACAAAGAGAAGGGAAGCAAGCACAGTGTTGAGTACAGAAATGGGAGAAGGGAAGCAAGAATTCCTTTGTTCATCCTGCCAAGTCCTAAGGTTATGAGCAAATCCTGTCTTCACCCTGGCTTCATCGTCTGAAAGGAGAGTAGGGGGCAAAAGGTAAGCTATGTCTTTACTTGGCTTGGATCCAGACCAACCTAGTGCTTCTTTAATGAAAGTGAGAATGAATTTCATGAAAGGAAGAATCAAACTCCAAACTGAAGCTTCAGCAGACTTAAGAGAAAACCGGATCCTGTTATACTTAAGAAAGGAGTTCAATCAGTAAACTCGAACAGAGCAATTTGTGGGGAACAGAGGAATTTGTGGGAGGGGTTTCATATAAGAAAGAGGGTAACCAAAAATCAGAGGGTAACTGCGCTCTAAACTATCAAGTAAGAATAGAAGATGGATGTTAAGTAACCAATCATAGGCATAGCTTTAAGCCCTATGCTGTTGATATCCTCTTCTTTCTGGATCTTTATAAGAAGATTCAACAAGGGATTCTACCCACCTAGTGCTCCTTCCAACCTACTCAGTAGGGGCTCTCCCTCTCTTTTCGCTTTCTCAGAGTCTCTATCTTTGGTTTGGGGCTACGAGTCCTTTCTCAGAGTCTATCTAATAAGGACTGGGCGCTGAACTAAGTCAGGGTCGGGTTGCTGAATAGGCAGGCTTATTTGGATTGAGTCGACAAACACTCGAACAGAAGGATAAGAGACTAAAGCAATAGGAGCTACCCGCGCATTCCACTTTATTGACGGAGATTCGGATGAGCATTCGTATTGGGTTTCTTTCTGACTTGAATTGCAAACCAGAATATTGATAGTGTTTTCTTACTTACAAACAGAGGCTCCAACTAAACTCAATAGAGACTCCACTCAATATAGCTCAATATAGAGGTTATACTACAACTATAGCTCAATAGATGGGTGTTACTACTACTCCCTTTGCATAGGCTCTGAAACTACTCCCTTTGCTTAGCATTCTGACTTAGCGCAGCGGTTATACCCCAAATAGAGTAAGTAGCAAGCGCGGGAAGGAGAGGTAGATTAGTAAAGTAGCCATAGATCTAGTAGCAAGAGTTAGAGGAGCCGAATGAACTGTATTTGTTTACAGAGGTACTGTAACTAAGGGAGAAGACCCGTAGTACTTGTTCCCGAAGCTTTCAGAAGAGAGTGAAAAGAATATTGGAGAGCGTTCCACCAGAAACTCAGTGAGGCAGCCCGAACAATACTAAGCGTAAGCGCTAATACTTATCTTATTGTTGTTTCGGAGTTTAGTTACTACCCTTCTATAATCAGTTTGTAGAAGAAGATATATGATCCTATTCTTTCTGCGCCAACTCAATCTGCAGCAAGGCATTCTTTCACCTAATGTTGAGCAGGTGCAATGCCTGGACGGAATCTCCAATCGTGGTCCGGAAGAGGGGTCTCCTTTTGACATTTGACCAAGAAACGAATTGAGTGCACCAAGTAAATAAGTAACTGAACTCTCTCACTTACTCCAACAAGATCACACAAGCGATTCTGAGGTAAGTTGGGGTTACGCCATTGCCGCTCCCTAACTAGCAAGTCAAGTTTTTGTCATCGAGGGGACATGATAAAGAATCAGGTACAACAGTTTTAGTGCTGTCCCGAGTGGAAAGTATCCATTCTTGTACTCTTACTAAAATAGAGCGTCTGTCATCCCTTTTTCCAATGCTATTGAGTATTCTGCTATAGTTTGTTTCAGTCAGGTTACTATGCGCTTATCCCTTTTCATTCAAATGAGTAGAGGAGGGACAGCGGAAGCTCAATTCCATCGGGCATATGTTAGTTCTTTGATAAGAGGTATAGTAGCAATAGTGTCACTTTCATCCATCTCTTTAGGCACTTGCTTCAAATGGTAAGAAAGCCCTTTGCCCTTCTCGAATGTGCTATGCCACACATGTCCTAGGTCCAACCGCCTACCCTTTTCGTTTTCGTCAGCAATGGCTTTTCTTTAGCGGGAATGGTCGGAACCGAGCTTTGAGTCTAGTCCCCCACCCAGGCAACTATGATTGTCCTTGCAAGATTAGCTTTAACAACTATGATTGTCCTGCAAGATTAGCTTTAACAACTATGATTGCCCTTGCAAGATTCACTTGAATTCTGTCCTATTCCGATTTTGCTCTCTTTTATAAACTTTGCCAAAGACAAAGAAAGACCTGATCAAACTAAACAAGAAGGACTGCCTTTACAGCTTTTCGCTTCTAGGGTTAGAATATGATTCCCAATGACTCTTATCTGCCAAGCTTATTAAAAGATCTGAAAGAATGATTATTAACTGGAATAGAGTAAGAGGCTTTGAAAGAGGTTCATCAACAACGGCTATTAGCATTACCAAACCCGAAATTGGCACATGCACACTTGAAAACGTCTCCCCCACTCTTGTCTCGAAACCTTAGACGAGCGGACCATGCTCATAAGTGTATGCTGCTTCCCATGGGTTTATTTCCACTGCTCTTTGGGGGGGAAGACAAGTAGTTTGACTTTTGTAACTGGATTTGAGACTTCATTTGAGAATGGGCAGTAGTAGGCCCAGGTCCATCATTGGCTGGTAGTCTGAACCCTATAGAAGGAAGGTATGATATGTATTTGAAATCATAACCACAAGAGGAATATCTTTAGAAGAGGAACTTCCTATCAACAAAAGTAAGAGTTTCACAGAAGAACAACTTCCTATCAAAAGCACGAGTTGCACAGCTTGACTAAAGAATCAAAAGCACGAGTTGCACAGCTTGACTAAAGAAAGTAGCGGCGAGCGGAACTAAGGGAACGTCCACCGGAGACCTCAATAATAAGGGGCATCTGACTCCTACTAGCACGAAAGCCTTGTCCGATTGGAAAGTTCAGCTAACCTTGAATTCCGCTATCTCCCGGCCGGAAAGATGAAGATTACGTAGGTTGGGTCGGTCAGGCAGAAGAAGAGAAAGCTGTATTGTTTGTTACTTACTTATAAAGAAAAAGTGACTCAAATCAAAAAAGCATAAAGTATCATCAGAAACCAGAAACCTTGCTTGTTTGTTACGCTGTAGTGAATTGTCTGAGTTGCACGTTAGCAAGCATTAGTATTAGTTTGTTGCTAGTTTGTGCTAACGTAAGTTGTTGAGTTATAAGGTTGTTACCCAATTGGATTCTCTAATTTAGATAATGTGAGCACTGCTCTTTCAATGATAGTTTAGAGTGAATGAATTGACTTTATTATGGAATAAGTGTTCCTTATTAATATTCAAAAGAGATTGAACTCCGCTTGGAAAAGAATCATAGATAAGGGTGCCGTGCCCTGGCTTTAGTTAAGGGTGAAGTGAATCCATCGTATTGTATACTTATAGTGCTTGCTTCTCTTTCACTGTATCTGCATCTGAAACTGTATCTTAGTTAATAAGTGCTCATCTTTAACAGTATATTGGTTAAGTGCTCATCTTTAACAGTATATTGGGCTGCCTTTACGTATATAGGGAAAGGGTTCCTATAATCAATTATGTATTATTTGGATATGAGGGTCCCTCTAAACCAATTCAATGTTGATCCAATTCCTGCATTGGTATGAAATCCATCCACTAATTCCTTTATTGAGAGAGATCCTCCCGTCTTGCTTTGAATAGAAGAACCGACGACTCCTACCACTCCGACTATTCCTCCTACTCAGACGACTCCTACTACTACACATTGCGCGCTTCCAATTGATGACTGGCGGGGCAAAGGAAAAGCTGGTGTTAGTTATAGGTGATTGATTGTAGGAGAATGATTTCCTCCCTACGAGGCGAGAGTGCCCGCTCTTTCGGATCTTTTGTTAGCCGGAAAGAAAATGGGGTCTGACCGTCTAACCTTACCTTGCCCTCAGACACCTGTACCAACCCGGAGATTGATAAGGGTTTGGCACCTCGATGTCAGCTAGGTATTCTTCGTCTTCAAGTTCTGTTAATCAATTACATATATAATAAGGTGCACACTCAATGAATAATCATACAAAGTCATAAGTGAGAGTTTCTCCTTTTCTATGCTATGATAGCTACATTCTGGAATCTCTTACATTATATGCGACTTATTCCAATGAAACAAGCAATTCGGGGTGCCCAGCTTCATTATGAAAGTGTAGTGCCTTAATTCGTTCAACAAGTAATAAGTGAGTTTTGAAGCAAAGCAGTAAGGTGACTTTCATCAGACAGAGATGTGGATAGCGCTATAAACTAGCAAGCAAGTAAACAAACAAACAAGGGGCTAACTGTAATAATTCCTTACTCTTTTGTATAGGGTAAGGCAGCTGATACTCTTTTCTTCCATCTATTCAAGGGATGAGTCAATCCTCTATTGAAGGGGTGCGTTAGTATCGGAGTTTTCAAGGGGAGGTGAGTTTACTGTACTTCTATTAAGGGAGAGCACTCAATTCGACTGTGACCCATATTTCTCTTTCATTCTACAAGCAAGGTGCTGAAAGCCTTTTATTCGAAATTATATCATACGCTAGGTACACTCCATTCAACAAGAAAGGGAATATACTGAATCATTTGTTTACTGGTAAAGGTAAGGCAGAGGGTGAAGCGAATTCCATGATGAAATTACCGGTGTGCGTTGGTAGTAGTTCATTTAAGGCGTTGTACATAGTTTTCTTAAAGGGCTTTCCTTGTTGTTTCGTTCCGTTCTTGCGCATTAGCAGAAGCCGTCGCGCGTAAGTGAGTTCTTGTTGTTGCGGAGTGCGCCTATGATGGATATGCGTTTTGGAAGCAGGAAGCAATGCTCCATTTTGCATCTCTGATATATGTGGATAGCTGGAGTCAATGAAATAAGTGAGGGCAGGGCGTTCCGATAAGGCTTATAGTTTTGGGTGCTAAAGTATAGTAGTCAACATCGTACTTCCTAGCTGCCCCGGGTTTCTTAAAAAAGATCAGTGAAAATGGGTGCTATAGTAGGGAAAACTGGGTTGCTATGAACCGCTCCCAAAAACAGGACTTGGTTATGACTTGGAATAACTCTTTACTGGCTACCGCTCCACTCTTTTCTATGTTTTCAGCGGTAGGAGTTGAGTTAAACGGTAGCGAGCTAAAAACGGGTGCTTTGATGGAATTACAGGTCTGTCTAAGGAGGGCATTACTCTAATAAAAAGGAAACAAGAGAATGTTCGGATTGAGGAGCACCCCTTCGCATCTTGGTCAAGTCGGCAATGGGGTCTATTCCACCCTGAGTCTGGAAGCAACAATTCCTGATCACATACATAAAACCAGAGAGTAGTTAACTATTCACTGTAAGAAGAAACATTCACTGTAAGAAGAAACTTGCCAAGTAAATAGCCTTTGGTTTGTGTTGCTTTACTTTTAGGGGATTTTCTTCATGTGGAGCCTTACAACTAGTATACTTGTCAGTTCAGTGAACTACTGGCAGCATATATTATATAGTATTATCTTTCTATGGTAATGAGAGCCACTTTCATCTGAGTTCTCTATTTCTTTATTAAGTAGATTTGCATTGCACTTCACGCGAACTAAGACTTATTGCGATTCTCTTTTGGGGAGCCCAGCCCCTCGATCCTATAAAGTGGTACTACTGGTTTCGGGATGGACGTCGTGAAGGAGCTTACTTTTGAAAGGTTGGTGACCAAAGGGAGATCGAAGTGAGAGAGATAGGGCAGTAATTGAGCGGATATTCTTTAGAGGAGAGAGAGGGGACTTAACCAAGTCCTGTGTTCATGGCGGTAGCAACTTCTTCCAGCATTCTCAACTCATAGTATGTTTGAGGCCTGCAGTCTTATTCCCTTGTCAATCTTCTGATTCTTATGATGAATCATCAAAAGGTGCAGAGGAGGCTCTATTCCTATGCGCTTTCATGGGTCTAGTCTTTGTCAAAGAAAATGTACTGTGTGATCTTGGTCTCTTACTCAATTTGGATTCCACGCCCCCACTCTGTCAAGCATCTTATATCTTATACAAAAATAGAGAGAGCGAAAGAATATTGGATAGGCAGCCACCCGAAATCCAAACTATACTATGTTATTTGCCGGCTACCCAGGATTTTCTTAGTCTTTATCATCCTAGACAAAAGAAAGGATAAGTAAGAGCTAACTATCTATCCGAGTAGTCTCTTTATAGTCAAATGGGGAAGCAAGAATAGAGAATCTAGGGAGTTCCAATTAGAATAAAGTATAGATTAGGGGCTCTATCCCTATGAAACGTGGATCCTGTATGGATTAGGGGCTCTATCCCTATGAAACGGAACACTAAGTAAATCGCACGCCATGCCGTGTTTTTCTACTAGCGGAAGTAGAGGCGCGCTCCTTATAGGAGGACGAGCACCCCCAGTCCCTCTTTCTTTCTTTCGAGGTAAGCTAAGTGAAACAACCTTTCATAGGGTGTAAGAGGAGTTCTTCTTCACTTCAAAGAGATCTCCCTCATTTCCTTCTTTTTTGATTTCCTCTGGGCAGACATAAGCGCTTTAGTTTGAATGTAGATGGAATGCTTATCGGTAGGTAGGATATCTCATCCACCCTTGTATTGTAGTGTCAGTGTCAATTCCTCTCTCTTCACCCTTGTATTGTAGTGTCAGTGTCAATTCCTCTCTCTTCAAATCATATTATATCCATAGGTTGACTTTGGTCTATAGGTGTACTTTGGGCTCAATCTTGCAAAGGTGGAAGGGCTAACTTAACTAGTCTGTCTTTCTCACCCGGTATACTAATCATGATTTTCCACAACTCCCTTCTCGCTAGGGCAATCTGCAGAAATAGAATCTTTAGCGGTCAGGTCCACAACTCCCGGTAGTGCAAGACTGCTCACGGAACTTGAACTCGAAAACTCCCTTTACATTAGCACAAGTAAAAGAATTCACTGAACCTGAAGCGCAACTCTACTTAGCACAACATCTGGTTGCTTAGCGCCCCACCGAACCTTTCCTTCCCGCTTCGTTGACTGCTTTAACCTACAATTCTCTGGAAACTTCTTCTTTATACTCGAACAGAATCACCTCCTTCTTATGCCGATGATCTAACGCTTCTGATCTTGTTGACAAAACTATACTGTACTGGAATCTGGTTCTAATTTAGCTAGACATCCACTTAGTATTCTTGCGCCAAGGGAAACAATCATGGAATATTTATCTGAACTTGACTATCTCCCGAACCTCTCTAGCCCGAACTACACGTTAAGAACCACTTCCCGCTTAATAAGATAGGGTTTCTTATCCGACTGTTAAGATACAGCTCCAACTCAATATATCGCTTATGCCTCACCGGATCCCGTATAAGATCTTTTTCCCTATTCCGACTCCGGATACAGCATAAGATCTAGTAGATTTTCTTGGCACTTAACTCATATGTTATGGTTTTATGGCGCTTATACCCGGACTTCATTCTGACTTGAGAGTTTAGGCCCTTATAGTAATTGTCTGAAAGTGACGTTCGAGCCTAAGCTGGATCCTCGAGTAGAATCATATCCAATCTTCCTGCTCAGCCAATCCCCAGTACAAACTACTACAGTCTTTGGCTAAGGTGAGGCGCTAACTGAGTTGCAATTCCTACTGGCTTTCAGCACCTTGCTTGTTAGGTTTAGTCTTATAGTTGACTCTTGCATTCCTCCCTTCCTGTCTTCAATGCCTAGTTTCTAGTTTTGTTCTGACTTCTGTGGTTAATGCCCTCCGCTTAGAGCCTTAGGTCTGCTACTCAAACACAACAGCCTATGAGTCTTACTATTCTGACTTTGACACTTATACTAAAAGGTTTGAACTCAACAGACAGAAGAAAACTCAGCAGTAGTAGAATCAAACAAGGAAATAAGGCTTAAGAGTGAATCTCAGAAAAAAGAACTTCACTATCAAAGTGGAACAGAGATATCTGAACCAACTGTCTTATCATTCCACTGAAACTGCCTGGATTCATTGCTGGGACTGAAACAAGTACTGGGAAATACATCTCTTTCGCTTGCACCTTGCTCAAGCTCTAGTTCAAGCTGTTAGTTCTACTTTCCTGTTCGAGTTTTGAGTTCGTTGGTTTTTGTTGTATTGACCTCTCTCTAAGGATGCTCAGGCCACTAAGACAGTAATGAAGGTACGATTTATGTCTGTGGTTATGATGCGCTCATACTAATGGACCTAAGTGCCACATATTCTGGGATTTCTATCCAATTTGCTTCATTTGAAGTAGAAGTGACTATATAAAAGACACGTACCCGATATCCATTAGTCAAGTACTCCCATTGGTGATACTGTTTGCGCGAGTCGATGTATGCTTACAGTAGACATTACCATCAAGGGAGCTGGATGTCAACTAATCTATATTTCTTAGTAATGCGCATTACTTTGATGAGAGATTATGAGGTAGGGATGGATTGGCTAGACAAACAAATACTATGCTACGCTTGATTGCTATAGGTAAAGGCTCATTTGCTGTGCTCCAGAGAAGGAGGAATGAGATTTTATGTGCTACCCCAGACATAGATTTGGCAGAGTTATGGTCTCTGCGTTTAAGGCGGTAAAGATGCTAGGCGAGAAATGGCTTGATGAACCGTTCGCCACGCACGGCAACTGCTTGAGCTCATCTCTTTTTTATTACTAAGAAAGAAGACCTACTACTAAGAAAGAAGACCTACACTACGCCACTTCAAGCGACAGATATCCCATGAGGAGAGAGAACGGGTATGATCCTTCCCTCATATAAGGTAAGATCTCAAAGCCTCTCATATCATAGAAACGGACACACTCTCGGCATGATAAGAGGTTTCTTTTACAAGCAAGGGCTAGCAACGGCTCTCTAAGATCGACAACTAACCAGGGCCGGGTTCTTATTATTCTTGACTTTACTGTTTTCAAGCGTTACTTCCCATTCGGCAGAAGATAGGATTCCACAATCTCCACTATCATGTGCGGAAGACAAGAAGAGAAAACCAGGAGGTCGTTAGCAAAAAGAAAATTAGGACACTGCATCCTACCCTAGACCTATAGTATAACGTGGGATTCCATTTCTGCGTTACTAAAGTGATGTCGAGTAGACGGCTTTCTTACTCGTATTCCAGTGTTTCAAAAGAAAACAAAACATGCTGCCCACTCCACGCAAGCTCTTCTCCGCTCCTTGCGCTAAACCAGAAATATCGGCGCCTTTGAGACCTTTCGAACTGCAGCTGGGCACATACATTAAGGGAGCCATCAAAGGGGGAACTAAAACACCAGAAACGGGCTAATTCTGTCATCTTATTATAGTCATAAGTCAGAAAGCAATGGTGCTAAGAGCCTTTTCTCCTATTAGATATATTAATATTAATATAGAAAGACAGAAAGCAATGGTGCTAAGAGCCTTTTTCGCGCCTATGAGATTCTGAATATAGAAAGAAAGTAGGCCTTCCTTAGAGTGCAGACACCTTTCCTAATAATATCATGATGAGCACGAACTCTCCTAAATATGAAATCGTGAGCCGTCCTTCCAACTCAGACCTTCAAAAACTACAGAATATCCTAGTTATATCATATGAATGTTTCTTTTATTCGTCACTCAATTATAGAAGATGTTTATTAGAATCAAATGTTGGTGTTTTACTCATCAATTATATCATATGACACTTGGACCACTACTGGGTTCTAAGGCTTGAACTTCATCTTGAGAGTCCTAGCTTGATCCTTCCCGCTTACTTTCCACTTAACCGAACCAAACAAGCTTAGTAGAATGTTGTTGCGGGACAATCTGTTGACGTAGAGTTTTGTTATTGGCTTTCTTTATGGTAAAGGGTAGAGAGAGGTTAGGTATTGGCTTGCTTTATGTTTAGGGTAGAGACTAGTAGTTGCTCGCCTGCTTGTCTGGCTTTCCCCTGTAGTTATAGGCTTTCCCTTTGCCTGATTGACTTTACCTTTCTTTATGTGCTTTGCTGCTTTCCATAGCTTTCCTTTCCATAGGCTTTCCTTTCCCTTTATGTGCTTTGCTTTCCATAGCTTTCCTTTCCATAGGCTTTCCATTGCTATCCTTTCCATAGCTTTCCTTTGCTTTCCATTGCTATCCGTCCCATTGCATTCCTTTACCAAGCTAATAGGCGAGATACTCCACTTGCATGAAATAAGTATGGCGCCCTTTCAACCGGAACTGGAACTTTCACTGGTTATTCTGAAGCGGACCTTCATACTGTTTCTCTTGGAGACAACGCACTTGTAGCCTACTTTCCAACTTATGATTCTTATACTGTTCCTTTCTACTTAACTGCTTCAAAAGTCGACAACACAATCCAATCTCTCCTATGAAGTAAACCTCGCTAGTAGACCTTGCATCAAAGCTATGAAAACACAGAAAATAGGACTTTGTGCGCCAACAAAGGATGAAACAAGGGATTCCGAATATAGTATAACTGATTCTTTTAGAAGGACTTCTTCATTAACCTTAGGACTTGGTCAAGAACAGTAACAGGAGTCGGAAATGCTGTTCTAGTTTCATTGTCAAAAGAAGAAGTTACAGAATCTGGATCAACTGCAGTAAGAGTCAAGTCTCAAGTATAAGGAGAGGAAATATAATCCTTAGCCCGAGGTGGGCAAGAAAGTCAAGCTCATTACTTGTTCTGTTGCTTGGACCCCGATGTCTAATAGAGGTATCAATTCACTGAGAACACATCTACAGAATTCAACAAGTAAGTAACAGCCTGTTCACTTGTATATAAGGGGAGTTGAAAGAGTAGACAGGACTAGTTTCTTGCAAGCTAACCTTAGCAACGTGGCCAAGTCACTGGGGCCAAGTCGACAAGCAAGGGAACACTAAAACCATAGAGCTAGAGCAGAGGCACAAGCTTTCTATCATACCTAGAGCGGCGAGCAGGGGAATTTTCAACAAGCAGCTGACAATCCAACCTCTGATTCTCGCCCTCTTGCGGATATTGTAGTTTAGGCAGGAACACCAGATTGAGAGGTTCAGGCTTGTAAGTATTCAAGAACACCAGTAGTTTTACTTGACTCTTCAACTTACTATAGGGGCCTCGCCAGTACTTTACTCTGCCCCGCCCCGTAAGTAATCCAAATGTGAACATCGGGGAAGGCCAAGAGAGTACAAGTAATGAACCGTAACTAATTAAGCATTGGTCAGTTGGAGATGTAGTAGGGCTCATCGGTCTTCATTCGATAGGCCATGCATCGGGCGGATTGGGTCGGACCTCCATTCTTCTTTCCAAGATACTTGACTTCAAAGACCACTTGGTTCTGGTTTTATCCGACCTTATTAGGAATTGAGCTCTGACTTTCCTTGCCCATCCCTTTCGAATTAGTGGAATTTATTGTTATACTATCTATAGACAAAACCAAGGCCTTCTGTTCTGTTTAAGTAACTTGATACTCGAAAGAGCTTTTTGATCATCCCGTAAGGTTAGGGAGCTGTCGCAATCCGTCTTTCTCTTCCTGGTAGCTGTAAGAATAGGAGATCCAGTAGCCGTACGAATAGGAGATCCAACATTACTGTATTAAGCCTTACGCGGGTTAAGCTAGCTCATTGCCAGAAAGCAAACTGGAGCTCGTATTTAGATCAGAGGACGCTCATCCCAGGCAGGCAGCAGGGGCTTTTCGGGTGGAAGGAATGAATCGCGAATACTGTTTCAGTGATTGATTTCTCCCTGAAATCGCTCCGCTACTATACTGACTTCCTGACTTAGCCTTTATTTCATATAAGAAAGATCAAGAGTATGCCAAACCTCAAATTGAGTTGTAATAACATAGTGTTTCATAGGCGCAATAATCTGTTAATCAATTGGGGAATGAATGGAGGCTTCCGCTTTCTTTTAATAGATGCTGTTCCGGCCACATGGGAGGCGCTTTCGCTTCCCTCTTTGGAATCCAAAAGACATGGTTGTCGGGGAGCCAGGCACATAGAGATAGGGACATCCATCGGTAAGCCCATAATGACAATAATCGAATAAGAACATGGGGAAGCCAGCACGCGGTACACAGCATACAGGAGGAGGAAATCCATACTTGTAGTGGGGAAGCTGGCGCTTAGGGGCGGAGAACAAATGCATTGTATAAGGCCCTTATAAGAACTCTGACTTACTTAAGGATGTCCACCTTCCAGAGCTAGTCTAATCACTAAAATAAGGGGGTCGCCTGTCGTATTGGACTTATGCTTGACTTTCCTTTATTGAGTAGCTAATTAATACTTGTATCATAGACGTAAATTAGTTCTCTTCCCTTTCCTTTCTGACCAGACAGACCCGAACTAACTCTCACTCTTGACTTTCCCACTTGAACAGGGGCAGCACCAACATCCTCAACAAGACAGACTGGAAGACTCAACTAGGGATGACACTCGGTCTTCAACAAGAACCAGAACTAGGGCTTCGAACACCCAGCTACCTGGCATCCTCCACTTCCCGCACTGGATTGATTGTATCTCTCTAAGCCAAGAGCACCAGCACTGGATTTTAGAACTACTCGACCAAGAACAGGCCATTATTCTCTAGTAAACAAATACAGATGAAACTGGAAAGGAAGCCCCTACTTATTAAGGCTTGCCCGATAGAAGTAACTAACAGGTCTTCCACTCTAACTCTGACCCACCTCTCCTTCTGCCCTATTATTAAGCCTGCTCACCTTCTAGACCCAGCGGAACTGCTTACCTTGCTTTTTAAGGCTCATACTCACTGGTTGAATTCTCATATTGACAACTGAGCTGCTTTCTCATCTCCCTCTGATCTTGCTCTTGAAACTAACAACTCCTTCTCTATTTCCTACAAGTATAAGAAATTACATCTAAATTCTATCTTATAATATAATATAACAGATTCAATAACTGATTCCACTATAGCACCGAACTCCACCTCTGTTAACTAATACTTTTATTGCTCTGGACTACTCTACTACACCTACGGCAACTATACCTCCAGGAAGTTAGGATGAAACTCTTTAGTTAGGCTTCCACTCTACAACTATAGGCTCCCCTCTGTCAACTAATTCCATTCTTTTCTAAATCATTCCACTAGCAACTCAGAGGCACGCGTATACTACTGACACCCTGAATACAAGACTCCGGGCCAAGTAACAAACAACTAAGCTCATAGCAAATAGAGACACAGGTATAAGAATGAGGCTCCGGGTACAGTCTAGCGCTGGTTCATTGCTTTTGTCCAAAACTCCCTGCCACGCCGTAACATAACTCCTGCCGCTAGTGTCCATCATCTATTCTTGTTTCTCGGGAGAGTGCTTTCCGAGGTTGCTTGTCGTCTTGGCTCATCTTTTTTTCATTTCTTTAGAATTTCTTCATCCCATTCCATTCTTATTGTATGCCCCGACCCGACCTCCACTCGCCCTTACTTATTGAGGCTTTCTGTCTTATGAGACCCCTAAGGCTAGGCAACCACATCTATGACATTACACCCCTAACTTCATGAAACCAGCATACCCGACCCGCACTGGATGGATTGTATCTCTCTTTCGCCAACACAACACCCGAACTCTTTTCTTTATAAATCAACTAATAGCTTCCCGAGCCACCAAGACACGGATAGGCAAGCAACGGCGTAAGCACCAAGGCACTACTCATGTGCCGCGGTAGCGAGCGAAAAGGGCGGCAGCGCCAAGCAACTACTAATGTTGCGCGGCAGGGCCGCTAGAGTTCCCAGTTATAACGAAGTTATAACAGTTCCTTTGTTCGTGTGTCGCGGAGGAGCTTAATCGGGCTTCATGAAACAACTACCCACCAAGCTACGTATAGACAAGTAGACAACCAACCACGAACCTACCCGCCAAGACACGACTACACCTCTGGCTCATCCAACTCAGTCAACTAATTAAGATTCTCAAGAATTCCACTAGTGTAAACAAGGACAGCGAACGATGGCTGCCTCTACCTGCCTCTGATCCTGTTGATTCTCTTTCTCTCTCGTCAACATAACTAGCACCTGAACAAACTCTACTTGAAGAGGAAGCACCTGTCTCTACCTACTAATAAAAGAAAGATACTTGTATTCTGTACGACAAGATCGTATTGCAATTGAATGAAAAAGGTGAACTCTCGAAAATAGCACTTATTTCCGGCCTTGAAATATGAAGTTGTCCAATCTAACGGAACTTTTGGTTTATTATTCCCCTCGACCACTCAACCGGACCACACCTCGCTTCAACATCCACTGAAAAAGCTCCCCTCCCTGACTCACCGGGTGAAACTTCAAGAATAAATTGAACTTGCACTGGCCTGGTCGCTACTACCTACAAAGCTGGGCCCTTCCCACACCTATACCAGACTTGAGATCTGTAGTTTTATACCAGAATTAGGCTCCTCTCCTGTACTTCTGCTCTGTCAACTTACCACGCTAAATAAAGAATGCAAAAGACTAATAAACAGATATAAACTTAGGTACGATATGGTGCACCCGACCTCGACTCCCTTACCTGTAAACAGGACTACCACTTTCTACTGGCTCTGTACACTCACTACTCCTCTGTAAACTAAGTAAGTAAACCTACCCTCCAACCCCGACCCTACCTCTAAGGAGTGTTCACCCCGAACCGACACAAGAACATAACTTCCCGCGCGCGCACAGCTTCTTATCGAGTATACTTTATTGGCCCAGCATCTGATCTTCTTGACAAAACGATAACTGCGGGTGACGAAGGAGTGCCCTGTCCTGTTACAAACAAATCCATATCCTCTCCCCTCGAGTGCAATTCTGACGAGTTTCATTCAAACTAAGAGCACTCCATACTCTGTCCTGTCCTGGCAAACCGGAAAGTAGAAAACGACTTTGATATCTGCCTTACTTCCCTTTCTACTCCCCTCATATATAAGTTAGCAGTTTCAAACATTCCAACATTGATTAACAGCTGATTCTCTGTCTTCTCTGGTCGACTACTAATGTATAGCGTTTGTAAGTGGGGCTTTCTGATCCCCTTGGTTACCGTATTCCTTATAAGATAACCCTAGAGCGGGCTTCGTATTCCTTATAAGATAACCCTAGAGCAGGCAATTCTCCCGTTATAAGTAAGGCAACCTCCAACGAAACCAGGTAGTCAGAGAGGTGAGCTAGTACATCAGGTAGCTCTTCCCGCATCTGTTATTGAACTACAAGCCTGAAACCACTAACAACAAGAACCAAACCCAGGAGTCAAAGCCTGCAACCGACACCAATCAGACTGTCCCTAAGTAGTCTAAGAGTGGAGCTAGCTGTTATAGCCAAGTCCTGTCTTTGGGGCCGCTCTTCATACCCTGTTCTATTTCTATTCTAAAAGTAGAGCTCAGGTGCTAAAACTCAAGAGGTCGGGTCTGGTCTTCAAGGGAAGTTTATAGTTCGGGTTAGTAGCAATAGGTGTAGTAGAGTAGTCCAGATCGATACCTCCTCTATCGACCCTACTTTTGAGTGGAATTCTGGATTAGTTGACAGAGCCAGAGCAGAGGTAGGCTTGGTTAAGAGAGGAGCCTAGCCTAATTAAGTTATTAGTTGCCAGCTGCTGTTCTTGTTGTTGTCTAAGTAGGAATTGAGTGCAATCCTTACCAACCACAGAAGTCTTACCTCAGAGGCTTGGATAAGCTGAGTCCTATAATCATTATGAGAGCGTTGGAGGTTAGGTCAGGATCGCTTCCTTTCCTGTTAGGGGCCTGGAGAAGTAATTATAGTATTAGATCTAAGCTTCTGAGTCACTCCCTTGTGTGACGGCGCGTAAAGGTCGCTCTCCCTTTCCCCATTAGATTCGATAAGCTAGCTAAGAGCTATTAAATCAAATCAATTGGACTCTTTGGGTGGTTAAGCACTGCTGGTAAGGCCGAAGCACATATCATATATTTATTATATAAAGCTATCTTTCAATGGTGTAAACTTTACATCAATTCCTATGTGAGACAAGTTATCATGTCAAGGATGGGTTATGAAGACGATTCTCTCTGCTCTGTAAAAAATACCAGTGAGAGAGGAGCGGAGATCACTTTGACACATGAGAAGTGTTAAGACAGGCTAAGTAAGAAAGAGATCAGATCAAGCACTAAGATACCTGGAAGCTAGCTTTGTTACTGGTATGTTAAGATTAAAGTAGAATCTCGTCTCTTTAATGACAATGATACAGATAAAGAGAAAGAATGTCAGTGTCAATACAAAAGAATGACTTTTTTATATAACAATACAATAGATTGACTTTCTATAAGGAGAAAGATCAGGATTCATGATATGGAAAACAGTCTGAATGACAGAACCCTTCTTTCAATAACCTTGGCTCGAAAAATGCTTTTATGTCTTAAGTACAAAGTAAGCTAAGAGTAGAATAGAGTCAAAAGTCAGCTAAGGGTAGATACGAATTCGTTACATTTACACAGACTAATCATTCTTTAAGAGCAGCATAGCACCCTAGCGTTCTTCTAGCTTCGTTACTCGCTAAGATAGTCAAATTTATATATCTATTCCTTTTACTAAACCAAGGATCTACAATTTCACCTGAGCCTGGTCTTCCTTCAAAACAAGTAACTTAGCTAAACTCTATGCTTTCGTTCATTCCCAGGAAACCTCTAGCTAGGCGTGTGATATGACTGTTTGACCTTTTCTTAATACATTCTAATTACCTCTCTCTAGTTTAATGGCTTGGTCGATCATCGAGTTAGCTCTCTTTTTAGCAAAGAAGGATTTGCCAATGCTTCTTGACAGCTTTGAACCTGCTCCGAGCTCAACTTGAAGAACCGAGATTCTAGTGTTTTCAAGCACTCGAAGGCGCTCTACTTTCAGGCACAGATCTAGCATCTAACCTTAATCCGTACTTGAGAACTTCATCTATACCCCGAAAACTCGAGCACCCAAATAAACTCCCCTTCAACTCTGTAAGCGCAAGTATGTTTTTTAGCTTACGTCATAACAAGAGATTCCCTCTGTATATCCCTTTCGATCCACCAATAGTGGGGGAAAGAAGATAATATGCCACCAAATGCCAAGGAAGGAAATGCCACCAAATGCCAAGGAAGGGCCAAGTAACTACTAATGGGTCTAATTCTGAATCTAGCACTAAGCATATAGTAATAGAACTCGTTTCATTCTTGTTGTTAGTGGTTTCATTCTCATACCTACTAGTGCTCTCGAGTAGGAAAGGTCTTCATTCCACTCTAATGTATACGCCCAGCTTCTGTGCCCTGTACTATTTGCCATCAGCACTAGGTAGGCGAGAGGGAGAGTTAGAAGAGCCTGTTTGAGTTAAGTCCACAGCAAGGGAATCAGCTAGTGTTGAGCCAGCCCCTATCCTAATGTTGTGGTAAGTAAATAAATGGGAGACAGAGTTCAAAGAGGAAGTTTCAGAATTGGACCAGTCAATCCAAGAGTAGAACCCAGTAGTTTAAGACTTCGACCAGTAACAACAAGACTGAAGCTCTAGTGCAAGAATGCACCTCAGTAGGCAAGTAGAACTTACTATAAAGGCTCGGAATTAACCTAGTAAGTCAAAGAATTCCACAAGTATATAGAAGAATTGAGCTCAGTAGTAACAGTCGGATAAGAGTTAGATGAGCCTCATTCAGCAAGTAGTAAATTATGTCTTGTGGTAAAGTCTTAAGTAGTTGCTAGTTTAGTAGTTACTAGTTTGGTTTCCAGCCCCGACGTATTGGCGATGGGAATGAATCATTAGTGGAAGTTTTAAGAGCAGGTAAGGAAGCCGGGTACAACGCTTAAAGTAGTGGTTCCGGTTCCTAAAGTGTTGTTTAGTGCGCAAGTAAGTCAGCTGCAATAACATAAGTAATTCGAGAATCAGAAATAGATTCCCAGTATGGATCTGAGGCAGGAAAGTTCACTCAAGAATCAGAGGTGCCAAAGTCAGCTACAAGCGGGTCAACATGAAATGCAATTCTGTTTGTTTGACTTGCAGTTTCAGCCGAGTTTCACGTTGCTTGTTGCCTTATCCCTTCCTTATCTTATCGGATTGCTTGCTCCGTCACTGGAAGGCTATATTGTCTCCAGAGCTACGAGAGTCTTTACTTATTCGAATGAAATGGTGCTTGGCGCTTACGGAGCTATTGTTGAGTCCTTAGTTGATGCTATTGGACTTAATGATTCTAGTGGTTCTTTCACTTCAATAAGCAGTAAGTGGTTCTTCCGCTTCTGCCTTAAGTCAAGGTTCAGTCTATACGTAGCTTGCCCCAGATACAATACTTTCTACTAAACCGGATACAGCTTCTCTTGCAACAACTGTTAGGGTCATATTAATCATCTATTCTATCTCTCTATAAGAGCATATAACTGTAGAATTAGCTTGTTGAATCTAGTGCACATAACTTATTTGTATAAAAAGGATAGTAACCTGACTGTAGTAACTCGCATTAGCCCTTAGGCAGAGGAGTAACCTGACTGTAGTAACTTAACTCCCCTAAGCACTTACTTAGGCTTTCGCCATTACTTGCTCTCTATGCTCCATCCAACAAAACGAAACTGCTTACTGCCCTGCTGACTTAGGCTTTATAAACAAAACAAAACTCGTGTTAGAAATTAGCTTCAAGATGCTCCAAAATAGGATGTTGTCCATTGGTTAGTCCTATCCTTTACTTTATATTACAGCACTGCCGGTTGCTGATCGTTGTTTCAAATAAGGAGTCAGTCTCGTCTCAGGGCCATGGCGCTAACAAAGGCTTATGGTTCGGAGTTCATTAGTGGTGAATTGTAGTTTCACAGTGTTGTTAGTTATGGATAGTTGTTATTTGGAATTGAACAGTTTTCATTAAGTTTGTTATGGATAGCGGTGCCTAGCTGAGCGGAGTTCTTAAGTGGGGATGGATAGCGGTGCACAAATCGCATGTTCTTTGAAATAGGGATAGGGGTTGCCTAGCTGATAGATTCCCGTTTAGAGTTAGGAGTGAGGAAGCAATGGAACAAGTCCGAGTTTGTAGAGTTCGAAAGGAAGCAGCAAGCGACGACAAAAGCAGAACAAGTTGATTGAGTATAGAATTTAGGGTCATTAGATAAGTTCGGTGCTAACTGGAGTGGTTTAGTAAGGAGTAACAGAGTGAGCAAGTGTTGGAGGTAACGGCGTTCAAGCACCCCCTCCCGATAGTTGCCTTTTTGCATCGCTTAAACCCGTATGCCTATGTTCAATATGACTCTTATGGCAAATCCATCATTAAGCCCCCGAACTAGAAAAGGTGTAGCGACACTTACTAATAACTAGCTGTGTTGGGAAGAAGAAGTCCGTAATCAAACTAGTAAAGGGGAAAGTATGGCTGAATCCGCAGTGCCAAACAAACAAGGTTCTTCACTTCCAGAAGGGGTCGGCAAAAGCTAATAATATATCTATAGGGGTTTTTTCATATGGATACTTTTAATATGAATAAGATCTTATATGCTATGATAGCTCGGCGCAAGAATCGAAACTGTCAGCTCTTAGGTAGGTTTCAAGAAAGTTGGTTGAGTTGGGGCAAGAAGAGAAGAGAAAGAACTAGTAACGGCTGTAGTGAGTTGGGGCAAGTCAGAGGTCAGCAGTGTTGTTTACTTGCTTCTATTTCTATTAGTGTGGATGTGGTGGATGTGCCTATTCGCGCAGTAAGCAGTTTTATGAGGTTACTAGTTTCTGACTTATATTATTTGAGTGAGATTCATTTCCATTGAATTCTTTAGAGACAGGAGTGAGTTTTGAAGCAATGCAGTGAGGAAGCATAGGAACAAAGAAGCAACATCCACTAATTATGCGCGAACAAGAATAAAGAAGTGGGCTCGGGTGTTTGGACGAAATAAACACTAGAAAGACCACCTCACCTCGTTACACGGGTTTCACTTAGTAGTATAAGATTCATAATGATAACAAGCCTATATAACTGCTACCAATACTTAAACTAACAACTGGGAATTCAAACAAGAAAAAGGGAATCCTACACACCTATTAATAAGAAGAAAAAGCAGAAGCCCGAGCCTTACTTATTGTACCGCATACCTATTCCCTTGTTGACAACTGAACTACCCTATCTCAATTCCCTATATTTGGTTTGACGAACACAGGACTCAAAAGAAGGGTTTGGGCTCTTACTATTAAGCCGGTCTACAACCACAGAAATTCTTTAATGCAATACTGGACTACTGAGGTTGATTCTAATTCTTTAACTAGGCACGGAAGATGGGTTGGAGACCTTAACAACCAATACAGAGAATCAGTAGCAACAGTAAAAGCCTGCCCGGCACTTGTTCTAGACCTGAGCCGACCCAACATCAGGCTAGCCCGCACCAGTGCGATTCTGGTTGGGAGTAGCTATAGCCTTGGAAGCACGGGTTTGGTTCACCAAGGAACTACTAATGAGCAAGCAACTACTAATGACCGCCAAGACACTACTAGACAAGTAACTACTAGACGCCAAGGCACGGATAGACAAGCAACGGCGCAAGCCGTTGTGCGGCAGCAACAGTAGTGGGTTATAACGCAGTTATAACAATTCCTTTGTTCGTGTGCCGCGGCAGTGTTGTTTTGCTACTAATGTTGTGCGTCAGGAGCTAATAGCGTCAGCGAGCTAAAAGGCGCGGCAGCGAGTTAAAACGGTAGGAGTTGAGCTAAACGGTAGCGAGCTAAAAACGGGAGCTACATTGTGTTCGAGCGTCAGGAATTCTTTCTTGTTAGGTATCCAGTGTATCCGACAAGTCACTACGTAAAAGACAAAGAGACAAAAGCTAAGAGCCAAGCGTATACTACAAGTCCTTTCTTTGGTGTTTCTGGTGTTGAGGCAAGTTATGAAGTGGAGTTTGCCGGCGCAGGTGCTTTCGGATTAAGGTAAGAATAAAGTACAGGCGTAGTTCCGGGAAGAAAAGAGTAGATTACTGGCTGAGAAGCGAGGTCCACTTCAGTAGAGTCTCCTTCTGTGCCAGTTTACGGAGCGGGGTTAGGTATGTAGCTGGACTTGAAACCAGTCAAATTATAGGCGTCAATGCATTATAAGGCGAGTTTCAATGACTGATTGCCTATTTTCTTGGTGGAAGAGCAGCCCTACCGCGCAACATGAGCCCAACTCCCTGCCGCTGTGTCTGTAGAGTGTCAAGGCTTTCAGCACCTTATCGTAATTGGCTAGTCTAGTAAAGTTCACGAAACCCGGGGATCCAACTACTGTTTCTCAGACTGAAATCGCTGTCAATAAAACGGACTCTTTACTTGAACTCTCCCTTCCCTCTCTCACTGGCTGACTTGACTTTGACTGTCTCTCGTGCCACTACCGCCTTGAAGCCTCGTAGCTACTTATCTAATTCTAACTATCCTTGTTATTAGCCCGCCCTTCCATGCCTATGTTCTAGTTGAAGTCGTTAGCGTGGTAGTTCGCTCTGCATTTCTCTATAGAATTCTTACCGTCTTTGACTTCATTTCTTGACTATTGACCCCAGGGGGGCTAGCCTGTAACTCCTTTATCTCATTCTAATACCTTAGGTACAAAATCTGAGTTGCCGCTACCACTCTGACTTTCCTGTCTCTTGGTCTACCAATACTTAGTCTACATCGGTATCTCTTGATTCCAACTGAACTGCCCTTCTTTCACGCTGAAACTCCTGTTTATAGGCTTCAAATGCATTAAAGCTACCGACTTCCTGACTGACGCACAACATTCTGTCGCTGCCGCACAACTACTTACTCCTAACTCGCTGACGCGCAACATTATACTACGCTTGGCGGTATTGAATGAAACTCTAAAGTCGGGGAATTACAGAATTCCACTCCTGTGTTCTTTGGAAGGAGTGTTCTTATAGCTACATTGCTTGTCCACTTGTCTAGTAGTAGCTTGTTGGGACAATCCGTTTAGTTACCCACCTCTGGTGTTCCCGATCACTACTCTTTAATTAAGTTCCTTCCTCGCCTGTTCCTACTAATTAAGTTGTTCCTACTACTGATTTGGAAACGACTTCTTCTCTTGTCGACCTCGCTCTTACCCTCTTGCTTGTTTTCCTAGAATAATGGATGTTGACACCCTGCTTTAAACAGCTTGAGCAACTACAGTAAGGTGAGAGTCAAGTAATCAAATCATAATAGGCTGAATGGAATGAATGCAACTATACTAATAATGGAATGAATTACTAATAATTGAATGAATGCTAAAGTGCTTTCGTTGTTGTGGTTGTGGAATAAGAAGCCTTCCTTCGTATCATAATGCATGCATGTATTTCATTTCTTCGGAGCTATTAGAGCGGGATCTACTTTTTAGGGGAATATGAGTCGAAGCTATAACAAGAATATTTCTAGTAGAACATCTTTCACAATCTATGGAGAAATCAATAGTTCTCTAATTGACCTCGGGATAAGTAAATTGACTCATTCACATACGGATCATGAAGATTTGGAATCTATAGAATCTCATTATAGTTGACATTGCTTTTGCTAATTAGAATGGAAGGGTGAGATATCCAATCGGTCTATTTTCGGCGTAATATACTGAGTTAGCACATGAATCATAGTTAGCTGCTCCGTATCGAATCATAGTTAGCTGCTCCGTATCAAGGTCATAATCCATATCGATATCATTACTATGAAATGCTCCCAATAGTTCTCTAGCTATATTTCCATTATGGCTTATTATATTATTTCTAAATGAAACTCATCAATAAGAGAATCGGCTTGTCATCCAGGAACTTGTTCGGAAATACCGTAATGAAGGGAACATAGGAGTATGTCGCTAGGTATTTGACCAAATAGGATCGTCCAGTTCCTATGGAACCTATCACCCTATGGAACCTATCACTAAGATACCTCGGGGCGAAGGGCATAAGGCTAAGCTGAGCTCAAAGGGTTATCCCTGAGATGGTCAATTCACACAATGAGTCTATAGCGCCACACGAGGTTTGTGAATAAGTGATTGTCTGATAATGAGCAGCAAGGAATATCTGTCTTTCTGCTAAACAGGATATAATTGTGATAATATAAGAGAAATAAGGAATTCCAACATTTTGGATGAATGTCAACTAAGTCTCTCCTGTTAATTGATCCCGGTTGTTCAATCATTTGATCACCAGAGTCCGTTTTTCATTATTCTCACTATAGAGTCAGACTCAATATTATTTTCTCAATCCCTTTTTGCTGTCGTTAAGGTGGCCAATAATTCCCTTTCTTTATCATCAATCACTGTTCCCGAACCTAGACAGGGATTCCATTCTCTCAGCAATCCAATCACCGTTCCACCTTTGATTTCGAAAGGAAGATTGGAAGAATCAAATAGTACTGGCGGATAGTGTTTATATGGCTATCAGATATCAGATATATGGATCTCTATAAATAACCCAATAGATAGATTCCATTGTTGTACGACGACGATGTCTTGTATTTATCGAAGAGTTATGGGATTTGCTATATTAGAAGATCGAGATTGAGCTCGACGATCCAGATTCATATCAACCCGTGGAATAGTCCCCATAAGCGGGACCACTACCCAAATAGCATGTTGCCACCAGAAGCAGAACCCCGTATTTCTTCCAGAGAATCCCCTCATTGTTCCAGAGCTACTAGTAGAAAAGAGATTATTTAACCAGATAGAAGGGCAATGAAGTGAAGATGTTGGATACCCACCCAAAGGCGCTACTCAATCATGTATTAATTGAAAAGAGACACTATATCAAGTTTACCAATATACATATGAGACTAGATACTATATCAAGTTTACCAATATACTCTAGCAAGAGTACCAATATACTCTGACTATACATACTTCAATCACTTCTATCCTTCCCACAAAGGTGAAAAGCGCCCTATACTAAGATTTTCTATTTTCTTTCTCACTCTGTCTGTAACTCACTAGAGGCTCAGGAAAGATGGAGAATCCGTATACTTCCGAGATATCCAGCAATAAATAAGAATCCGGCAGGAAAAGGATTGAATAGAGGAACTCCCGAGATATCCAGCAATAAATAAGAATCCGGGAAAAGGATTGAATAGAGGAACTCCCGAGATATCCAGCAATAAATAAGAATCCGGGAAAAGGATTGAATAGAGGAATTCCCGAGCATTTGTTGATCTCTGATGTGTCCATATCAATAGAATGGGTTACTTAATTATTTCGATGAATCATTTCTTGTTGGGGGACAGACATAATAAGATTCTTTATACACTCTCCCTCTCTCGAAATATCACTTATCAGAGTCCATTCCATTGTATTGTGAAAGAAGATGATGAGGAATTGGCCATGATATATCTGATGCAAGCATAATAGAATGCAAAATGGATACAAAGAGGTAACAGCTACTTAGCTTAGTCTTTCTTTATTGGCAATCGGTCTTCAAAAGTCTCAAAAGAGTGGGCAATATATAGATTTGAACCCAGTGTCGAAGTCAGGAACCATGGCCACTATGTTGGTAACAGATTCCTTTTGGATAGATTGGAGATAAAAGCACTAGATAGAGTAGAAAAGCTCTATACATCCGCCCTTTCTCAACGCTGTTCTTTAGAGAAAGATTCCCTTTTTCCTCTTTCCTTATAGATGGTCCATATTTCTCATAACATTGAGTGTGAATCCTATATGTTTGAATGGAAACTGAGATACTCATGCAGTTGCGGCTGCTGCTGTAGCTCAAATCCAAGTAGTGTAGTTCGGGTTGCTTTGACCTTTATTGTCTTAGAAAGAGAGAATCTGTGGCAGTTTCCGTTGGAGCCACTTGCTTCGGCCGGAAAAGGAATCCTAAGTGACTTTGGTCTAGGACGTATTCTTTTCTGGGTCTTGGGTCTTGTATTTGGAGAATCCCACTCCCCTTACTAATCACTAAGAGTTTTTTGGCAGGAACAAGAGCAAGCTTATTGATTGATTCAGAGATAATGAATTGGGCCTCTATATAAAGAAAGAGATTAACGTTTATTATTAACAAAATCAGATTAGTGGAGTGGTGGATTTTCTTAGGTTGTGTGGAATCATTCGATAATGTGTGATTCTTTCTATTGGTAAATGTTATGTAAAGAATATTGATGATTTAAGTAAAGACTACTCCCTCCATTCTTTGTGAGACTACTCCCGCCATTCGGAGCTCTGTTTCATTGTCTACTACTCTATTCTAAACTCAGTTTCATTGTCGTGTATATAGGTTAGCAATAAAACCCCCTTTTCTTGTAGCGAAATCAAACCTGTCTTACCCTTAAGCGAAATCAATCTAACCCGTCTTTATTGTCTTGTCTTACCCTTAAGCGAAATCAATCTAACCCTTTACCCTTCGAAATCAATCTAACCCTTCCTTTCTTGACCCTGATATTCTAAAGTGTGTTATTGCCGTAACAAAACAAACAAGTATAATGGTTCATTCCAAATCGTAATCTTTTAGTAAGTACTAGAGATTGGTCGGAATTTGTCATTCATTAAGTATAAGCCGATAATAAGCAAGCAGTGCGGTATCCAGGGCTAAGTAGGAATCTCAGCAACAAGCATTGTGTATAGAAAAGAAACAGGTAAAAACACACCACTACTGAAGAAGCAACGCAATAATGAAATGAAACGCACGTAAGCGAGCCTTTACCTTGTTTGCTTGTTTTTACGCGTTAGGAGCTTAGCTTAACAAACGGACAAAGAAATAAGGTTTTGTTTGTTGTTGAAGGCAAGAAGATCAAAAGTGTTTTATTTCACCAATAAGACGGGAAAGAAAGACTCCTCATGACAGAACAACATGTCATGCCCCATACCTATAGTACCAGAAGGAAGTACCATACCTATAGTACCATAAGGTTCATAATTCACCCTTCATCGAAAGAGTGGGCAGCCATTCCTTTTCCTCAGCGTCAGCGGCTTCGGGAGTGTACCTGAGAAAATCTTACTACATTATCCATTTCTTTCTATCTAACTATCTAATCTAAGGATTCTCTATTTCTCTCTATCTAAAGAAAGGCCATCTGCTGCTGCTCATGAAAGAGTTTAGGCCTAAGACCCTCGTTCAGCTACTCTATTCTGTTGCGGGGAAGAATAGAAGGTTATTCTTATTCGAAGTTGGAGCCACCGAGTGCTCGTCCTACAGAAAGAAAGTGCGTTCTCCCGCCGAATAAAGAGGAGCAGGAATAACTGGTTGTCCTCTGAAAAGGAGGAGAATACATCTAAAAAGGTCTAAAACGACTTAACCAGACGCCTGTGTCAGATGCTCCAGCCGAGTAAGCCACGTCCCGAGAAATAGCACTTCGCATCGGATGAACCGGATTGGAAAGGAAAAGCTCTAATTTGGTTGTTGGTCGTGAAAAAGCCTGTATCAGGGCATCTCAGAGTCTTTGGTTGTGTTGGAGGACCGATATTGTATCGAGTTTGTTTCGTCTTAGACCTTGACTGCTGGCCTTTATTTACGTGCTTTGGAGAGTCCCCTAGCGCCGCCTTCCTTTGTTGGTTATAAAAGATATATAGGGTGGAGTTCGGTTGCAAATACACTGTTCTGCTTGAAAGACAGAGCGGGAAGTCCAGAAGTTTAGTATTGATAATATAGGCTCTTCCAATAATAGTTCCTTCCGTATTGATAATATATTAATAGTGAAAAGTCTGGAATTAATGGTTCAGTATTGAGAATATATAGTCTAGTATTTCTAATATAGGGTGCGTGCCTCTTCCGATGGTTAAGGGTTCAGGGAATCTTGAGTATACTTAGGTGCCCATATGCGATGAAAGGCAAAGAGGGGATCCTGACTTAGTATACTTTGTCCGGTGCCTATATGCGATTCAAGGGAAAGGGTTCTTCAAGCTATCGAAAATAATGCATTGGATAGAGATGCCCGGGAGCCAAGCAAGTAAGTGTCTGAGGGAATAAGGCGGTGAGAGCGCACCTTATCTCCCGAGTCAAGGGGCTGTACTCAATCAATGGTTCTGGTGGGTCAGCGGTAAATCTGCTTTTATTTGAAGTAAGATGCCGCGATATGTGATTCCAGGGTTTCATTAGGCTTTCAGCACCTTACACCTAACATAACTGATCGGCACCAACATATACTATCTTATTGACTTAGTGGTTAAGGTTTGGGTTCAGAAAGTGTAGTTCCTGGCTTTGATGCGAGGTCTACTAACAAGCTTAAGGATCTGGATCCGAGGCTGGGCAAGGAAAATATACTTGTTCAGGTAAAGAATAAGGAGAAGGCTAAACGAGCTCCTATATCAAGAGAAAGATTCGAAAGAGAAAAGTCCTGGGTTTTAGCGTCAGGAGCCATCAGGGTGCTTCTTCAAGTGGAGTTTCTTCTTTTGTGCGCTAGCTTACTGTCTTTCTACTACTGATTCTCGAGTCGACTAGGATTCCACTTATTGTCTTAGCGCTTCAGCAGTTGATCATTCAGTCCAATCTTCTTTTTACGAATCAACAAGAACGGAAAGAGACTCTCGTATTCAGTACTTTGAACTAGATCAGGACAATAAGGCTAAAGAGTAGATGAGGCTTCTTATTACTCACCTGATCTGGCTTCTTATCCTTCTAAAGAAAGCTGATGATCTCGATTCCACACTCGAACCTTTACTGGATTCTGCCTCGACCCCTGCTTGAAAATATTGATTCTTTCCCCCGAACTCGACTTTCCTGTCAACCGTATTCCACTACTTTGAACTCTTGCTCTTATCCCTGGGTTTCTGGCTCAAGTACTGTTGCTTGCCCGATGGAATCTTTAATAACAATTGTATACCTCTGGAATAGTCTACTTCTCCTCTTCTCTTGTCTATACGTTGCTTGGCCCTTCCATTCCTTTCTTTCTTACCCACTTCCTATTGTCTACCTTGCCGACCTGTATTTATAGAGTGCCTTTCCGAATGGATTGAGAGTACCCTGCTTGAACACCCATCTTTAGAGTCGTTTAACTAACCTATGCTCATGTGAAACCCTGGCACACCAGAAGGTATCAAACAAAAGAATCCAACCGGCTGGCTATCTATCCAGAGTGGCTTGTTTAGTAGTTGCTTGTTGATTCCACTCAGGATGTCGCCTAGACTATTGATTGCCCCTGTACCTCTTGCTACAGATCATTGAGATGAGATGCGCCAGAGTATGATGAGACTGCTCGAGGTCAAGTATACGGAATTAACTCACCCTGCTTTGCTTCTCTGCCCTTATTTAATGGTAGACCTAAAACACAGAGAAAACTTGAACTAGTCCTCTATTGAGAAAACTTCTATTCCCCCGCTTCAAAGCCTTTACATGAACTCTTTTCTTAACTCTTTCCTCTTTAACTCCGCCAGAAAAGCAGACAAGCCGGGTAAGGTTAAGGCTACAAGTCCTGTGTTTGTTGGTGTTAGTCCGGCCTATTATATTAAGATAGAATTGAAGTGGTTCTAAAGTCAGTCTTGTGTTGGTGTGGGAAATCTCTTACTGGCTTTTAGGCTAGGTCTAGGTCTACTTAAGATGTTGGGTGCGAGTGAAGTCTAGGAAAGTAGTGAGGGAAGGCAGATCCTCTGAACCAGCAACTGAAGATGCAATGCCAGTTAAGTCTCCGAGATCAGTAGAAGAAACACTAGCACTTAAGTCTAGGAATTCCAGAATTGAACAAGAGTAATAGGAATTGTGGTTTGAACCTTGCCTTACTTAGTCCTTGCCTTACTTAGTAGAATTTAAGGGAGGCGGATTACTATCTTTAGGAATTGGAGAAACACAGATGATCCAAAATATGATTCAAAAGATAGATTTGAGTTCCCTTGGCCCATACACTATTTCTATACAAAATGGAGTAGCTTATTTATTATATTATATTTCAGGAGACTAGAGGGCCTTTTACTGACATTGCCTTATGTGATTCTTTGACTCCTTAGATTCAGTATGACTCCCCTTGCTTGGAAACTGACACCACTGCTTCCAAGGCTGCCCCGCCCTTCCTTGTCTCTGGTTTTCCCCAGAGGAACCGATCTTATGACAGAAAGAAAAGAAATACAGAAATAAGGTATTACTGAGGGTATGACCAATCTTCTGCAATTAGGCAATAAGTTACTGAGGGTATGACCAATCTTCTGCAATTAGGCAATAAGTTATCCCTCTACTCTGACAGAATACCTTTAGCCTAACTCTCCTCTTGCTACAGCCAAGACACTCGGAATCACCCTTACTTACTTTAGAACTGGAACACCTGATTTACCTGATTCCTCAGATGAGCCAGAGGTGTTGTGATGTCTAGTAGCTAGTATGGGTATCAATAGTAACTAGGCAAGGATTTAGTAGTTGTTCCCCATTCTTCCATTCCAGTTGATATAACACTCGTATCCGACCCGAACTCGTACCCTTAGCTGCTCCTGAATTCAGTATCTCTTTTTGCATTCCCTGTTTCATTGCCTGGAATGCCTGGTTCAGGAAGGTAAGAATAGAGTTTACCTAACACCTTAGGAATCACTATAGTCCGATGAGCCAAGACACTCAGCCTTATTTGAAATAATGTATTTTCTAGTGGTTGTTTGTCTCTTACCCGACCTCTTACCTAGGGCAACGATACCTCCATCAGTTCTCTTCTTGTTATCCCCCACACCTATGGCTCTGTCCTGCAAGCAGAAGTAAGTTCCTGGAATAAAAGAAGAAAGTACTGGTTCGCTAGCAACGTAGTTAGATTAGAGGTAGGCTTTGGGGGCAAGCTTGTAGTTTCTTTCTAAACTCGGTATTCAACTTCAACTTGACCTGGACACTTTTTCCTCTGTATTCTGGTATCAAATAGCCTTTTTTCTATGATATACCAATAATAGTCGAGTAGACAAGAGTAATAGGGCAAGGAATCATAATCCAACTTCTTATTTCAGAATAAATACGTAGCGGGCCTGTGCATTAGTTAGTTGGGATACCGGGCTAAGTGGTAAAAGAATGGCTTATCGGAGTGAAGCAGAACAACTGCCCAGGAGAAAAGAATGGCTAAGCTGCGGAGGGACACAGAGCTCAACTGGCAAGTAGGAAAGAAACTAGTGACTAGCGAGAACCCTACTACTGCCGATAAGAAACTCCACTAGCAAATTCAGAATCGAGCAAGCAAGTGTCAAAGAATAGGAACAGAGCAAGGAGACTTACAAGATCAAGTCAGAATCAAAGAAAGGAAAGTAATACTGAAATAAGAGGCATAGAATGATGGAGCTAACGAATAAGGCTTGGTTTACGGACATTTTCTTATGAGAAAGAAGTGGAAGTTCCTAGTTTTGTTCAGATGCTCTCGTTCCAGTTTAGCTTTTGCTAGTGCGATCTCCTGTATAGCATTAAAGTCTTGGGGCCTCCCTGTTACCATTATGATGATAATTGAGTTACAGCCTATCGTGGATGCACTACATCGTACCCAGAGTAACAGGATGAGATACATTAGTTTCAGAGCGAAAGCAAGGATAGGTGGATTCTCACTGGAACAGCATAGGCATTGTAGCTACAACTCCAGAATGCGAGTAACGAGTGCCAGAGGGGCAAGTTCCACTTCAACATCGGAAGGGTAGGATCCAACCAAGGAGTGCCCGAGTGAGAAGAAGGGAAAGGGAGACTCTAGCCAGCAAGTAAGGCTCGGACTACCCAGTGCAATTATATCTCCTCCGTTTAATTACAATTCTCTCTTTTGAGTTTCATCCTTTGTTGAGAGTTTTCGTCTTGTTAGCCCTTCTTTCATTCCGGGAATTCCATTCCACTCGATAGTATAGGAACTCAATCCATTAACTCATCAGTATCACAACTCAATCCATTTGACTCAAGTCAGTATCGGAACTCAATCCATTAGTATAAGAGTGCATGCTCGTACCCATGAGAAGAAGTTCACTCTAATTAGTATAGGAGCTAAGCCAGCAGGTAGTGTAAAAGCCTTATTATGCTCAATCGCTTCCAAGCCGTACTACTTACTTTCCAAAACCTCTATCTCAGAATCCAAACCAGGAGTCAAAGAAAGGGAGAGCTTAGTATCACTTTTTAGCTATAGCGTTTTTTCGTTAGGTGTATTCTTGTACTTCTGAGTGCACTTCCCCTTTTTGAGTTCGGGTATTGGTAGCACCAGTTGAGTTCTATAGTGAATAGCTCAATTCCTTGTTTCTAGTATCAATATAATAAGTAGTGGGTTCAGCCTGATCAGTCCCACACGAGCTGGAGAGAATAGTGCAGTTGCGCTTGAGTGACTTGTCTGTTTGGCCCGTTGCTTGGCCCTCAATTATGTGTTTCTTTAATGTAGTAATTACATTCTTTTAATAACGAGTCAACTCCTGAATTCTTGGTTCAATTCTCTAGTGCACTGTAGTATCTTATTTCCTCTAGTGCACTGTAGTATCTTATTTCCAATGTTCCTATTCTAGCTGGGAACTAGTTCAGTCTTGGAAGCACCTTTTATAGTCTGTTAGGCAGTAGTAGATTTCCTAGTAAAGTGACTATACCGGAGTTGGGGAACACAGAGTCAACTACTCAATGCTTAGACTAATACTTTTCTGAAAGAGCACGCCATAGGGTTGTCCAGAAATAGAAATAGGTTCGGGCAAAGAAGAAATAGAAATAGGTTCGGGCAAAGAAGAAAGAGAACTGGGGTTGGGCAAGAAGGAGCGGTAGGCCAGGGAAGCAATTGAAGAATTTGTCTAAATAAACGGAATAAGCACTAAGCAATTGAAGCCCTAGATGCAGTAGGGTAAGGCTATGAACAGGGAGAGCCACAGAGTTAGGTTAGTTTCAAGAAGTATTAGTAGTTGTCCTGTTTCATCTTATACAGTTTACCCTTATTAAAGTAGTAATCAAAGTAGTAGTGCTTTTGAATCCATGATGAGTTGACAGAGGGGAGAGAGGAAAGGAAACTAGAGAATGGAAGAGGAAAGAACGAACACTGGTATGAGAATTGCACTCGGGGAACGAACTCCTACTAAAGGTAATGGAACACGATAATCGGAATAGCACTACTCATAGTGATACTCCACCTGGAGACGATTGAATCATACCTGGAATCACACTGGGAAATTCGTCTTATAGCTATAACCGTTAGTACACCTATTCAGTTGCTAATAAGGGTAATGCCTATACTCATAAGTTCAATTCGGATGCTGACCACCATTAGTCTATTACTATAGATGCGCTACGCTAGCCCCGTACGATACCTACTATATAAGTGCTAGATCCTAGTCTCACAACTCGCCATCAAATCAAAGAGGAAAGTCATACGGATGGTCAAGGCATTAAGGATGAGACCAAGCAAAGGCAGACTCATGGGTATAGTAAAGCAATTCTTATCAATAGTTGTTGGAGAACGAAAGGAGTCAATTAGGACATTAAAACAAACAAGCAAGAATACGAGGAACGATACAGAGACTTAGAGCAAGGGAGGGTAGAGCGAAACAATAGAACCCAGTAGAATAGGCATTTTTCCACTAGGTGGCGATTCTCTCTTTTGAGTTTCATTACCACCAAGCGCCAAGCAACGTAGTTACCAACAACAACACTGGAAACCGAACTCCCGAAATCAGAACTTGTGCTTGCTGCTTCCCTTCGCCCGAGAGACTTTCTTCACCCCGGAACTTGACTTTATTCCGCTTAAGATCTCGCTTGAAGATATTAGACGGAAGTACTTATTACTTCAAAGTGACTTCCAAGCCTGTACTCGACCAGAGCGACTCTCAATCAGCTGTTTCCGGATCTGAATAAGAAGCTTTGGAAGTAGTTCCTTATTCTCGGCACCCATAAAAGTCATTGAATCCCTGTATACTTGTAATCGAAGCAGCACCCTTTTTCCATTCTCCAAGAGTAGCAATCGATCCAATGTGGATTGGCGACTCATTATCTGCCCGACCAGCCAGAACCTTGTAGTCCATAGGGGCTCAGTTCACCACACATATATGTCCGGAAGCGATCGGATTGGAACATAAATAGGCTTTCACATGTGGGGCAGAAAAACCCTTGACTATTGGACTGGACGGGGGTTAACCATATTCGATATCAATCGTACCATAGATCTTGTAGAATCGGCTAAAATGAACAACTCTCTGAGCTTGGACAATACGATGCAAATGGGAAGGAACAAAGAATTATGCTGGGGCTTTGAACTTTCAATTGGCGGACACCTCCCATGTCCTTGATCCAAGGAATCAATGAATGCAAAGGAAGATTCCCCGTAGGAATGAATAGCATGACAAGCATTTGGTTTTTCCTTTCCCACCCACTCAATTGGAAATAAGGGATCGTCCGTCCCGACCGGAGCTAGGTTGACCTGACCGATGCGCGCCGGGGCAACTATTATAGAAATAGAGAAATGTAGTGAAGGAGATAAAGGTAGTGAAGGAGATAAAGGTAGTGAAGGATAGAAAGGTAGTGAAGGAGATAAAGGTAGTGAAGGATAGAAAGGTAGTGAAGGAGATAAAGAAATGTAGTGAAGGAGCAGACTCAGTTTAAATGGATCAGACTCAGTTTAAAGATATGAAGCTGTGTTTATTATATCAAAGTCTATGTTGGGTGCGCGAGCTGGGTTCAGAAAAGCAGATTACCTTATACTTATAGAGGGGCAGCGGTACCACGCTCTTCTGTGCTCGTAGGTTTACTCCCCTAATGCATCCCGACAAAGGTCTCACAAACGTGCACTTCCCTTATGCATCCAGGCGCTTTACTCATGTTCATAGGTTCTACATAAGGATGGGTTGTTTATATACTATTATGTAAGCGTTCTTTCTTCGTGCTCTTATGTAAGTGCCGTATCGCTTTGCTGGTCGACGCCTGCAGTAATGGTGGAAAATAGAGATATCCCGCTTTGTTCGATAAAGCAACCGAGAATTAGCCGATCGGGGCGTGGTGATTCGCTGATAAAAGAATCGCTGAGAGATAGATTCTACAATTTGGTCAGGACGAATGAGTTGCAGTTAAGCATGCTCCGGAGGAGAGTTACCCTTCGCCGAGTCAGAAAGGGGCTGTCTAGACAGCATTTGGGGAGTTTGAACACCATCCCATTTGAACCAAAAATACAACCCTGTCAAAGGTGGATAACCTTCATTCCTTATGAGTGGAAATCCAATTCCGTTTTGTCTTTTTTTGCATCAAGCCGGTATAGTAACATATTCTATCTACAGGTATAGTAACATATTCTATCTGGTATAGTAACATATTCTATCTATTCTATTATATTGAAATATTCTATCTATTCTATTATATTGAAAACCAACCCGATTTATTCCGACCTTTTTTTTGAAAAGCGCATAGTTTCTCCTAAGAAAATGACCTGGGGAAGGCATTCTATATTTACCTAAACAAGTAGTTGAGCGGATCCCACGCCCACGTTAGCCCCAAGACGTTGGTCTCTTTTTCACTAGAAAAGTCAATCCCTGGTTTACAGGGCAGTTAAGCCATCGAGTCCTCTAGGGTTGATCGACCCCGAAAAAGAGGATTCATCCAAGACTATAGATCTCGTGAATTCTAAGGGGAGCCCATTCTATAAGGAAAATTCTAAGGGGAGCCCATTCTATAAGGAATATGAGAGGAACGAAGTTAAGGCATACATTGTTGGCTGGTTCTTTGTCTTTCCCATCCCAGCTGCTATACTGCAGGTGCCCGGAATTAATGGATTCTCTGATATATGGGAGTCAAGGTTGAATTCTTTGGTGGGAGAAGCCCCCGCTGTAGGAGTAGCCACTTGTTTCATGGCTTTAATTGGAGCTGCAGATCCGGAATCCCCATAAATTGGTATGACTGGTGAAGGTTACCTTGTGCCGCAAGTTAAGGTACTCTGGATTTGTTATAGCGCCACCATTTCACAATATACATTGCGTGGGAAAGCTGGGGATTGCTGTTTTATCCTACTGAAGCCGCTACTAGTGCTAGTGAATCCATAATGAAAGTTCCGGCTTTACTCTAACAAACAGGTCTTTGAAAGTCTCCTTGCTACGGCCTTTATTACATATTCTCCATCCCTAGCTCGGAGGTAACTCTGATTTGTACTCTACTCATTCGTTCCTTGAAGGTTCAATATGAATTAGTGTTCAATATGAATTAATAGTAATTGGATGAATTAGTTCAATATGAATTAATAGTAATTGGAGGACGGTTAGTGGCAGCCAGGTTATCGACGATTCTACAATATAGGCCGCTGGAAAACCCTACTTAGCGAATCACTTCCAGGCTGGCATTAAATCTATCTCGTGCCAGTAGCTCTTGTACGCCTCATTTATGCTGGTGGCATACCGTATTGTGCTGAACACTCATCAAAGCCGTGGCCTTCCGCTATGTGAGACCCTCTCCTGAAAATGGTTGGTCCCTCCGGAACTTAGAATCTCAGTTTGACTTTCAAGGAGCCTTGTTCTGAAGGGGTGCGCGTATTCTTTAACAAGTGCAAGTCTTACCTCCTAGCCCCCTTATTGTACTCAAAAACTAGGGCGCTCAAGTTCGTGCCTGCTTATCCTGGCAACAATAACTATCGAACAGCGAAGACATCTGAAGAATGGCGTTCATATATCCCTAGGCGTGGGTCTATACTTTTCCAATTCTTTATAGAGGGGGGCGCAGTTTGGAACCCTATTTCACTAATCTAATAAGAATACAAGGGGCAGGTTTCAGTCTTTCAGTATTTATTCTTCAATGGATAAGATTCAAAAGGCTTGACGGCACCTTGCTTCTAGGCTTACGTACAAGGGCGAATCCAAGGGCTATTTACTAATCAACGAATCCAAGGGCTATTTACTAATCCAATCCTAGGGGACACTTCCTTGAAGAAAGCCGTACTCCCATCAGCTTGAAAGTCGATTAAGAAGTTAAGGCTAGTTACATCCGCTATCGGCTATTGGCCTTTTTGAAAGCTTCTCCTCACTATGTTTGCTCCCTTTCCAAGCCTTCCTAAAGTCCTTTCTTCTTGTGAATCAAAGTGCTCCTTCCTGTCTTGTAGTTCGATACACCACTCTAAGTCGCCTATACAGCGAGTAAAAGTCTGCTTTGGTTATCGCTACACCCTCTCTAGACAAACGATTTGATTCAAGCCACTAAACTACTGGTACAATAGCACCCTGCCTTCCAAATAGCATAGGAACCCGGGAATCCTACTCAGTAAAGAAGGGGACTCCCTAAACGAGACAGCTAGCAGGTATGTAGGGACTTGCTTTGCTTGCTTCCTAGTCAAGCCCTATCCGTCTTACTTTTCAATAGTAACCAAAAGACTAACAAAAGAAAACATCAACTTCCTGAAGATTGCTTGATCCACGTCACCTAATCAATGCTAATATTCCTCTAAATCAAGACAAAAGGGATTCCACAAGCCAAGCAGCTGGCTACTATCATATCCATCCTAACAAGCAAGTAATGAAATCAGCCTACCCTACCCACCAAGCTTAGTATAGACTATCTGATTGCCCAAACTCCCCTTCCCTTGTGTTGCCCAGTCCTACCCTATAGTATAGAATTAGAATAGAGTCAAAACTACCACTTTGCTATAAAAAACCCTAGAATGAGAATGGAGTCAAAACTACCACTTATTCCCTTTCCACTCATGGCAACGTACTAACAAACAGATTTGCTTATATTATATGAATATGAGTCGACTTGTCCGCTTTTGTAGCACCACTTCTGGCTTAGGTTAGCTTGTAAGATTCTTCCCCTGCCCCCGGAACTTGACTTTAGAACTGAGGATTCTCTTGTTTCCCCTGCCCTGGCCCTTGCTTTAGTTCATTCTTTTTCTACTGCACTGGCCTCTCCTTCTGACTTACAGTAGTACTACCGGTATTAGGCCTCTACTTCTTCCTCGGACTAACGCACAACAGGTAACTCACTGACGCCATGAAATTAGGAAAAGAACTCCCGTAGCTTAGTCTTGCTTAGTAGCATGAAACAGAGACCCTTGCAGCGTACCCGGCTGATGATATTGTTCCTACTCCCTACTCGGGAACTTGTATAGGTAGGGGAGGGGTTTCAATTCAATAAACCAGAAGACTCAATGCTAAGGCGATCCGCAGAGACTTGACTGCCGCCATGAACACCAAAAGTGGGACTCAGTGAAGAATTGCATTTGAAGACATAGCATAGGTCGGCAAGGAGGCTAGAGTTAGTTCAGGTTCTCGGTGAAGAAATCGAAGTTCTAGTGGAATCCTATATAGAAGCAGTGCCAGCAAAGATGGGTGTTCTCACTCGAGTCCCGGTAGTGCCAATAAGAATGGTGTTTACTTAAGAATCTAGTGGGTTGAACAGATTTAGAATCAAATTCAATAAACTAGAAACAGCCAAGCAACGGGTGCAAAGGGAAAGCCTTGAACTTATCTTCACAAAAGGGAAAGCCGAGCCAATTACCGTTCCAACACTAGCACCTGCAACTAAGTGAATCCGACTAAGAGAGCTTATAAGTCATTTCTTCCTAACATCTTTATGGGCGAAGAAAGCACTTGTTATGATCTCGTAGACCCAACTCACCCTGCTTCTTTCTAATTCTAAGATTCAACTTGGGATTCCACAACTAATGAAGGGTTTACAGTCCCAACAAGCAACAGAGCTGGCATTGCTCATTCTATGGAATTCTTTGTTTACTACTTGGTCAGGATATACCTCGTACTCTTCTCTTCTTGCCATAATTCTTAATTGAATCTTACCAACGCCTTAACCTTACTTTAGAACTGATCTAGCTTCATCTCTGATTGCCCCAACTCTCAACTCGGTCAAGCCAATCACTGCAACTACGAGACTTGTGACTTTAGAACTGCTAATGGCATCGGTCGCACCAAACTAATTTCACTGTGACTCAAACTTCCTGCTAGTAGTGACTCGGTGGACTCCGGAATGTAGTTAGTAACAATCCTATTGACCGCACTCAAAGGCTGCTTGCCTGTCTTGCTTAGTTGCTTGTCGAACTGTAATAACAGCCTGCTCCCTTGCTCTCCGACCAGATGGTTTCAATCCATATCATACAGAGCTAGATCAGATACAACATAAAGTCAAGGTGAGGAAGTATAGTCAAGATCCGTAGAAGGATTAGAAGCCGAGCCGATAGGAAGCAGTGCAAGCGGTTCTGTTCCAGTTTACTGTGTTGGTGACAAGTGCTTTCTTGGTCAGCGAGTAGTAGAGGAATCAATTGCAGGGGAGATACCATTTAGCAGAGATGAGCCGGCAGCTTGTTTCACTCTTTGTGGACTCGGTTGACGAAACCCGGGAAAGAGAACTCTGGGCTTATGGAATTGCACTACTTGTTATCTTTGCGCTAAGTAGGGGAGCTAACTTTAGCATTAACCGTGTAGTGGGCTGGGCCGCTCTTCTTCTATCTTTGATTAGACGACTTTGTTTGTGCAATAGACGACTTTGTTTGCACATTAAGTAAGTAGGGGAGCTGACTTTAATAACGAAAACTCAGGCTGGCTTGTGGAGTTACTTGTTCAAGCGCCAGAGATTGATTGTTAGTGAGCTCTGTTTGCCTTAATTCTTTTCAAAGAACACTTTCACGTTAGCACCTAAAAACAAATAGTCTGGAAGCGATAGCACAACAGCGCAAGAACTCACTCAAAAGTGATAGGCAGAGGTCGGTCCGGTTACATACTATATTAGTGGAGGTGCATATGAAACCCTTGTGCGTTGGGCAGCTTACTCATATTTCATATAGGGTGCGTGCCTCTGTCCTATAGTTCTAGTTCAAGTTCAAGGGGTAGTGTTCGTTCTTATGCCAATAATCTATTCAAGTTGTGCTAAGGTTGGAAGCGCTAACAGAGTTCTTTTACTTACGCATGAGGAGTTACAGCTTTCCCTTACAGCGAGAGAATCAATTGAACCTGATCTTGTTGTTCGTTGGTATTCAGGGCGTCAGGAGCGGCCAAAGAGGATTGAGCTATTCTGGTATCAAACTAAAGAATCACACCGTAAGGTAGAAAACTATGATAGGGTTCGAACTAAACTAGATTCTTATTCTTCAAGGAGCACGTACTTGGTTGGCGGGATAGAGTGCAATTCCTGGGAGTCGGAAACGGAAGGTAGTAGCTTGGCTGTAGACATAGTCCTGTGTTTTGGAGCTTATAAGAGCAAAGATCGAACAGTGCCCCGAACTACCTTAACTTGGAACTAGGCCATTGAAGAAAGGAGCCTCCAAATGAGATTACTACTGCTAAGGCAACACCTGTATACTAGCAGCACGGCGCACCCTAGTAGACTGAACCCACTACTGGAAAAAACCGAGCTACTCTATCAGAAGCCGACTCAAACTATTAGAACAACCCTACCGATATCAGAGTCAAACTAATACTCAAAGGGTCTAAGGCGTTAACCAAGGACACCCATCTATTTATACTATAATCGAATAAGCAATAAAGAATATCAGTGGTCAGCATAAGAATAAAAGGCATGTAAAGTGAGAATTACTCGTGTGTGGGCGAAGGCAGCATTAACCCCTATGTACTTGTATAGGCATGAGTTTTGAACCCACCTGAATGGAACGAATAACTTAGGGAATGAAACACCATATAGAGAGAGTGAAACCAGTGCTTCTCTTACTTGAAACTCATTGCGGGGAAGTCCACTACGGATAACACTCATTGCCGGGAATTCCACTGTTAACTAGTACGACTTGAAACCACAACCTTCTTGCCCAAACCTATACCTTTTCCTTTCTTTTGTAAACCAACCCCCGAGGTCTCTTTCTCAACAACCTATGCCTATTTATTTCAAGTAGTCAATAAAGAATTCAATGAGAAAGTCAAGATACTAAGCATGGGTGGTACTATGTAGTGCATCTAGAATAGAAGGAATCAAAAGAGGAGAACAATTCATATAACATATAGAAACAAACAAATAAGAAAAAGAATAGAACTAGCTCTAACTGAACTTATGCCCTAAACTCATTCTTTAGCTGATGCCCTCGAACCCTGCGCTACATATGATACTGTAACTCCTTCGCTCACTGCCTAGTTTGTCTCTTACTCTCCGCGGGTGAAGTCTCCTATTGCCTCATACCATTCTTTCCTTACCGGACCTTAACCTTTCTCCACTAGCTATCAGGCTGACTTTGCTGGGCACCAACCCTCACTTCTATTCTGGAAATAAGCAATTTGATCCTGGCTTACTTGCCTCTAAGGTTGCCTCTCCCTACTTTAAGTAGAAGTGACCTTGCTTACAAACTAGCGCTACTCACCTAAAACCTCTCCCTTGGGGTAATTCTCTCACTGATTCACTTTTCTAAGACTGATCCAGATATCCTGTCACCAATACCGAGAAGAATAGAGCTACTGACAAACAGACTAGAGCGAATGTCTCCTAACCTAACCTCCTTACCTTACTTCCTTAGTTCGAGAGTGAGCCTGCCCCCGCCTATCTTGAAATCGGGTATTCCTTTCTATAAGCCTTAGACGCCCTTCTCTCATTCTAAATATCCCGGCTATCATCCTTACTACCCTTAGAGTATCCTGACTCCCCCGTAGGACAGCCTTGTTAGTAGAACAGTCCGATCCCGAGTTATGAGAACAGTTATTGGTAGCCCTCCCCTGGGTTTGATACGCACGAAGTGACTTCACGAATAAACAGATAAGAGGAAAGAATCAATAAGTCAACTAATAGGCTTAGACCCAAGCATAGGAATCGAATTCGTAGTATGCGAGGCAGGAAGGAGTATTATCAGTTTGTAACTAAGAAGCAAGAAAGTCAGTAAAGAACGGTAGGTTTGCAAGCGGGGTTCGAGGTAAATAGTAGAAGGCTCTTTTTGGTAGGTGATAAGTCTTGTGAGTAGTGTTTCCAGTCTAATAGTGGTAGGGTTTTTCTAATATAAGTAGTTCGATTTAGATACATGAATGGCAGACTGACCTCGCAACCCTAGCAAGCCAGACTATGGATTGAATAAATCATATATTCTAATGTAATAAGGCATTGAAGAATCAATAAGTCAACGAATAATTAGAATCAAGAAAAGAGTAAGCGCCCTAACTGTAAGTACACGAATGAAAGTCAGGCAGGACTGGCTTGTAAGGCAGGACAGGCTTGTTAGTAGCAATCATAGGTAGTAAAGTAAATATCCGGATCAGTAGTAACAGAGCTCAAAGGCCGCTTTTAGATCAGTAGCGTTAGACCTCTGTTTGCGGGCGTTTTGTCTTTGTCTTCCTTCTTTTTCCGTTCACTTAGTTTCATGATTATTATTCGTATAGGGTTGACTCTATGAGTCTCATCTCCGTGTATCCGCCCTGTAAGGTAGCAATGAACACCACTATAACTAGATATTGCTTGTATCAATAGCACATGGGTAGCAATGTCAATAGCACATAGGTCGCAATGCACTTTACGGAGAATAAAAAGAATAGAGATGTTTACGACGCAACAGATCTAGTACTTATTTCATTCTCATCAGTAATATCCTTATTCCTTATCCTTTGGTGGCCCCTGACCCGGTGTCCATTACCATACTACTAAGTGGAATTCCTTATTTGTGCTACCGGTCCTATCATTCCTTTACAGCTGACCCTAATTCTGTCACTGATGTATTTAGTTCTTACTGAGGAGCTGTTGCCCTGTTAGTCGTAGTTGGATTCCCGGGGGTTTCCCCTATCTATAGGCTCCATATATTAATATCATATTATTCTGACTTGTTAGTTGAAGGTAGGCGTGAACTGTTTCGTTCTGACTTTCATTCTTATTTGCCTACAGGATGGTTTGATTCTGACTTCTTTGTTCGATCCTCTACTTATGTGTTTCATCCCTAGTTAAAGCCCTGTTATCAGTAGTAGGAAAGGAATTGTTATAACAATTCCTTTGTTCGTCCGCAAGTCCTGTGTTCAGGGTCAATAAGAATCATTCCATTCTGGTCATTACAAAGCGGGCGGGACAATCTGGTTAAGAAGCCCATCTAGTAGTGTAGCGGCAGTCAAGTCTCCTGAGATAGACGAGATTGATTCCTTGCATAAGGCTAAAGGAGAGTTTTCCCAACTTATGAACTTTCACTGGAGTTAGCGAGTTCACCCACCGCCTCCGATCCTTCTTTTGCCAGAGGTATAGTAAAACAGTTTCATGAAGAATTATAGCCCTAGGGTATAGTAAAACAGTTTCATCCTAGTCAACGAGAGGATAAATTGAAGCTGTTTGCATCAACCCGTGGTTTTGAAGCGTGTGGTGTCGTGGGGAGTTGGAAAGTAATAAATAAAGAATGGAGTGAAATAGTTGGAGTAGCCAGCTGCTGGGCTAGTTTAAAGAAGTATTTGAAGCCCTTATATTAAGTCGAAATCAGTATTAGCAGCAATCGGGTCAGAAAGGTACGTTTCAAGGGGAGTTTCAGTGAGCAACTGCTTGGCTCCTACTTCTGAGTTGAATTCAGTATCAGTTGCCATAGTTAGGTGAGTTTCAAGAAGTATTTGTTTAAAGAGGAGAGTTCGGTAAAGGGATTTGCTCTGTTATTGCTTGGGGTGAATCTGTATCTACTAAATAAAGTATTCTAATGCCCTACATCATACCAATACACTAGGGAGTCCATCATACCACGCCACCACTATAGTATTAAAGCCAGGCATCTAAGAATGAAGTGAACAAATGCAGAGTGAAAAGCACTGGATAAAGAATAAAGGCCCGAAAGGTAAGCCAGATAGGTCAGAGTTCTCGTTTAAAATAAAAGCAAGCGGTATTAGTTTGTAACAAGAGAGTCGGAATGCCAGTAAGGAGTGAGTGGGTTGTTATCGGTGGTTTCATTCACATCAGTAGTAGTTCGGTCGGGTGGCGCACTAGTTCATTCGTCGACTTATGAGGTGTTTTCTTATTCACTAGGTTTTGATTCCTTTTACTACTATCATGAGTCTTTCTTTTCTCATTAGAATATCTCTTTTCATTTCCCCGATACACAAGAAAGGGTAAGTCAGTACATTATTCAATTCATTATTCCCTTATGAACAATAGATTTTCCAGTATTTTATTAGGTAGTTGCTTAGCTAAAATAGGCTCAAGTATTACTTGTTTGATTCTTTCGACTATTAAGGTGATTTCATTCTCGTTTACTGTGTTTGGAATCCCCTCTCTATTTATGCTAACAAGTATTGGTAGACCAAGTATAAGTTTTCAAGTCAAGTAGCTGGTGGTAGTTTGGAAGTAAGGATCCGAATCAGTCCTGAATCGAGGAAAGGCGGACTATGGACATGGTAGTAAAGAATAGGAATTAAGGGAGAAAGTTTAGTGCCCCGGTATTTGATTCCTTATCATAAGTGAAAGCATGGATCTTATAGTCAGGAAATCCACAACTAAAATGCATTCCTATCCAAGAGTTAATACATGGAGGGCTCTAACTAACAAGTAGGGCTTCTCAACTCAATTAGTAATTCTTTATTAAAGGAAAAAGTCTTGAAGTGCGGGGACAATAGTGGATTCTTCTTCTTATTGCTATGACAGCGATGTCAGCTTGAGGGTAAGGGGCCACATACTAATATAGGGGCAGGACTAACACAAGAGAGAGGGAATCAACTAAAAACAAGGGCAGCTGACGATGGCTACCAGAATAGAAAACAGCTGTTGACAAGACTGAATCTAGTGCTAACAGGAACTTCCACTCGATATAGGGAATTACACTGCCACTCATGAGACTTTAGCCGTGCCACCTAAAGCGGACTCCCTTTTCTATGAAACTGACACTACCACCCTCACAGCCTATGTTTGAGCCTAGGCCCGGAACTACTTGAACTAATAACTAGGTCTTTCACCCCTTCCTCTAACTCTTGTATTTAAGCTTATAGGCCTTCCACTACGAACTCAAAAGTATTACCCTCCCATCGCCCCTAGGATCTTATTTGACTACACTATTTCGTAGCCCGCCTCTCTTTGCTTGAATTCGAAATACCCGACACGACCATCACATATGTATCTTATGTTGCCCTGACATTCCTGCCTTGCATTCTAACTACCTTGACCTTCACTCTTGGTATGCTTTGCTTTCATTCCGACTGTTGAGTTGTTGTCCTCTACTCTTTACCTTAAGCCTCCGTATTGCTTCTTGAACTCTTTAGTTATAGCAGAAAACTGCGACTGCGCTCTCTCATTACTATATGCTTTCGGTTTAGTCTTATTAATAGGTAGCCGGGTTCTTGTACTTCTTACTTCCACTCCCGTGTTTCGGGTAGCCAGTCTTCTAATTGTCCCTTGCATTCCCTATCTCCTTGCTGTCACTACTTAACTAATCTGCTTAGGTCTCAGGCGCGCATACACCCTGAAGTATGCCACTAATGTCTTTAGGGGCTTAGGACCCTGCTCTCAATGCCCCCATTATGTATTTCTTATTAGTTATGTCCTGCTGATGTCTTCGTAAACTAATAAGTAGGAACCCTGCCGCTAATACAGAATAAATCCAGTGTCGACAAGATTGAAATAACGACACCCAGAATAGAAACCTAAGAATGGGACTTGGAACTCAGCATATATATACTGCCCATTGGAACTAAGCCAATATCTCTTGCCTATCAGTCTGCTATTCCCAACACCAACTCAGCAACTAATGCCTGACAGCCTTACAGCCCTTACTCTTATTCTTTAGCAATGTGGGGATTGATGAGATGTAGCATATACAAGAATCGAATCGAACTGCTGATAACAAGAAATCACGACCTACCCGATAAGACGGAAACCCATAAGTAAAGGAATCGCACTAAGAAGTAAGGAGTTAACAACTAAGTAATAGTCTCAGTATCAGTAGTCTGTATAGGTAGTAGAATCAACCTAGGATTCACACCAAGCAGTAACATCATTGGTTACCCAGGTCCAAGTAGAAAACTCTTAATTGAACTCATAAGTAACTGAACTACCCAGCAGGGTAGTAGCCAAGCCCGACTATCCGCGCTCTGAAACTTACACTGCCTTTCCGTCTGTAGTTACCGATCGGGATTTGGGCTTTCAACCTGACATGAACTACATATTATATTGATTATGTGCTTATGCTGGTCTTTCCGCTACTGGCCTTTAGTCTAACATTCCCTGCTCATAGGCGGACTTTCCCTTATCTTATTAGAATTTTCCTTATTAGTAGTTTCGTTATTACTCCCTTAGAAATCCATTCCAGTTCGTTACTGCGCGATCCTGTTCGTTCCTGTTCGACCCTTAAAGTGAATCGTCCAAAAAGGGAATGTATCTATTAAGTAGGAGAGCTCAAGCCAAGTTACTACTAGATGCAGATTGAAAGTCATAGTCCTTACTTAGAATAGGCATAGGCTTATTGTACTAGTAATAGGGAAGAGTACTTAGAATAGGCTAATTGCTAAGAGTACTTAGAATAGGCTAATTGCTAGTAATAGGGAAGATGCTGATTTCAAGTCATAGGGAAGAATAGGTCATATGAGTGGAATTCTTTGACTACTGAGTTCAATTCAGTATTAGTAGCAATAGGTGTAGTAGAGCAGTCCAGGTTAGTTAGATAACCTCTGTGCTAAGGGCGTTTACAGCTCTAGTGCTTTTTCTCTTCTATTAGAACATCTTCTTCACCCGAACCTACTTCTACTCTCATTGCACAACTTCGGATCCATCACTTGTTCTTGTTCCATATGATGATCCTACTCCATACAGCTCTTACATCTGATCCATATCTTGAAATCGGTTTCCTCTGATCCATATCTTGAAACTAGCACTGGCAATACTCACTTTGCTGGCAATACTTAACTACACTGCCTCACCTGTCACTTAAGATTATATCTCCGCTCTGGGCTCGGTTCCATAGAGTTCATCTGTGTTAGCCAAGGGAAGAAATAGGTAGTTATCGGAGAGAGAAGAAAGAGACAGCACTCCCCGCTTCCAATTACACTTGCACAGATAGAATTCATTGATATTGATTTCCTTCACTCACTACTACCAGCTCGCTAGCAAGTTCTGTATTTAAGAATAAGGGACGTATTCTACTCGCCAAGCTACTACGCCTCTATCATACCTATCATTCCTACTATGGTTATAGAGCATCAGTTTCTTCTGATTCAGTTACTTCTGTTTCTGGTTCTTTCCTTTCAAGTTAAATTCGAAAAGTGGTTAGTGCTCTTAAATTCTGTCATTCCATTCCTTAATTCTCACTTGTGCAGGTAAGGCAGCAGTTTAAAGATCTGTATCCGGAGTCGGCGTCAGTGACAGCCCCGCCCCTAAAGAGAGATAATATGTCACTAACCCTCAGCTCTTAACCTAACCAATGTAGTATAAGAATTCCACTTTCCGGGAATAACCATAATAAGAGGATTTCGCTCCGTATGTGTATGATAGAGAGAGGTTCACCAACCCAGTGCCCGTAGTCCTGCTCCAGTGAGAGTTTCATCTGTTCTCTTATATAAGTCTGTTAGTGCTTCAGAAGCTAGTCCTTCTTTTGGTGTTCTTGTTTCGGGTGCTCAAACAAAAGAAGTCGTTTCGGTTGCCAGTACTTTTCTTGTTGTTAGTGAATCCCTAGTTTAGTCTCATCTGAAGTTGACAAGTAGTCGTCTAGGTAGTCCAGGGTGGAAAGGGAGTTGACAGTTCCAGTGAAGAAAGTATGGTTAAGGCGTGTGAAGCTCTGTTCTTGTTGTTGGCTTCGGGGAAGAAGAAATTCCTTCTGATGCTGCCCTATTAATGAGGTTTCCTCGCACTGCTAATGAATTAGTATAGTTAACTTTCCTCGAAAGGGTGTTTCAGTCCAATACCAGTCCTGTTCACTTGTATATAAGGGAAGTAGTCCAGAGCCCTAACTTTCTTTGTTGACAGAGTTATATGACCAAGATCAGAGGGATAGAGTAAAGAGCAAAGTTTACTTACCGCAATTTGTACTAGTAATTAAAGGAATGCGCTAGCTGAACACAGGGCTAAAAGGTTTGAATCCCCAACTAGAGGTACTCCCAATATAAGATATGGTAGGTACTGGTAGTCTAGTGGTCTGGTCAAGTTGAATCAGTAGTAGGCTTTCAGCACCTGTATCATCGCTACTATTTCGGTGCCAACTGTCAACTTCAACTAAAGGAACTCGTAGACAACTAAGGTTAAGCCAATCACCCGACTCAGCAGCTGGCAACTATCACACATAGCGCCAAGCAAATATTCTTATACAATACCAGAGTAGCGGTAAGTCAACTTATAGTTCACTACCTGGCTCCCTCTTTTCCTTGGTCACTACTTGGCCCACCTCTGCAGATATATAAGTATTCCGTCTATGCGCCCCGGGAATTAGCAACTTTATTGATTTCCTCCCCACGCCTGAACCTTACTTTATATCTGTCGTTTTCTACCTTCCCTTCCTTAGTACCTTCCAGTGGGTGCGGCCTATTATTAGTTTAGGGCTTTTACTGATAGCAACCATGGTTTGAGATCACCTAGAAATGAAATCACAGAAATATTCATAAAAGTGATAAACAAGTGAGATAAGCCAAGCAACTGCTACAAACAGCCAAGCTACGGTAAAAAACGATGCAAATGTAGAATATCTCCTCTGATCTAGTCCCGCCGATTCCTCTGATCTTGGAGACTTCCCCGGAACTTACTTCACCTTTCTACTGTGGAGCTTCTGTTTGGACTGGCGAATGAAACAAGTAAGTTGCAGAGACAAGCAGCGTATACTACAAAGGCGAGGAGATAACCAATAAGTAACGAATGCAACACTAACAGATAGACGACAACTTCATAATACAAATCCAGATTGGAACCACTGCTAGCAGGCTAACTACCCTTGCTTGGGTTCTGTAATAACTTATGAGGATCTGACTTACTACTACCTTAGTCATGGTTTCTTATCACTATCAAACTATAAGTATGAGTATTGCACTAGATCAGACTCTCTATTAATACTCTAATTCTTATTGTGTTCGTTATCTAAGATAAGACTAAAGTTCGGAGAGGCAGACTAACACTCGCTCATAGGAGATCCGTACATGGAGTTCAATCTATTTCAATCTATTGGCTAGTTTTGATTTGTTTAGTTCTATTACAAAGTATACGTTGATTGTACGTTGTCCGCACGTTGCCTGTACGTTGCCTTTAGTCGAGTTAAAGCCTTATTGGTGCCATGCCATACGGAGGCGTCAATCAATGTTTCTTCAATCAATGTTTCAATCAATCCAATAGGGTTTTGTGCCATACGCAGGTTTGGTGTCAATCAATTCATAATAGGCTTGTGTTACACGCCAAGTAACTACAACAAAAACATAGAGCCAAGCAAGAGTAAAAACTGCATATAAGTTGAAGTCTAGTTGTTGGCTTAGAAGCGGGGGGGCAGCCCTGCCGCGTAACATTAGTTCCTTGGCCGGTATTCAATTCAAACAAGAACAGGAACAGGAGTAGTCTCTCAACTCAACTAAGAGCCAAGCAAGCCTACAAGAGAATTAGCAGCCCTAGGTGGTGTTGCTCGAAAGTGGCAGATATATAAGTAGCACAGGACTCCTAAAGATAAGAAAGCAAGCGTATACTAGATGCGGGCCAAGTCGACAAGCTTAGTAGTTAGACCAAGTGCTGTGCCCTTAATTCATTTCGGTATGATTCAAGGTTCAACCCACTCTTAGAGCACCCATTAGAGGAGTCATTCCTGTACAATGAAAAAGAGTTCCTTATTGCTAGTTTTCTTCTGCCGTACTCAGCCACTTGTCTGTGGGGAGCGGCTACATTCAGGTATTTGGGGGTGAATTCTATCTCGTACAATGACCCTTATTTCTTTTGGTGCGTTCCATGGTATCTTATGTTGCATTCTCGTAGATGGAGGGGGCGCGCTCTTCAAGATAGAGTTTTGGCGCGTTAAGCACATGCTACGATATATACAATAATAATAAGAAAGAAGTAGGTTTCTACTCGTGTTTAATAACGTTTTCTACTCGTGTTTATGTTTACATCCGGTTTGTCTACTCCCGTTTTGTCTACTCGTGGAATGAGCGATCTAAGCGAAGTTAAGTAGCTGTGTGTGTGTGTGTGGTATCCTAATTGTTCGTATGCTTCTAGAGAAATCCTAATTGTTCGTGTGCTTCTAGAGAAATGAGGACAAAAGCTGGCTTTTCTTCCTATTCAACAACGGCTGTCTTGTTGGTTAGCATTTGCTTCTCACTAGCCTGGGTTTCACTGGCCTTGGTGCTATTCTATCCCATGCGCATCAGTTGCCAGCTTCACATCGGTGTAAAAGTAGATATTGGGTTCAGTATCAGTAGTTAGCATCCCTATCCTCATGCTTATATCCTGGCTGTAGAGGTCAATTATGATGTCGCCTCTCTGCCCTTATTCCATGGGAGCCATATTCTTGTAAGGGTGGATTAGTTCTGACTTGAGTGTTTGATTCGCCAAGCAAATTACCATAGTTCGGGAATCAAAGTCATGGTTGTAAGCCCGAGATCTAGTAATGTGGTTGCTTTCTTTATTACAGTGGTAGACGCTTCTATATTCTGCGCTGGTTTCAGTCGTAGTGGACAGTGTTCCACAATCTTTTGATCATTGATTTCAATCTGTATTAATTGCAGTATTAATAGGTGGTAACTAACACGGCGAAAACACAGAACAAAGGCTTCAAGACAGTAGTAGTGGACAGTGTTCTCATTCTAATTGAATCTTTCTTTTCTCATTAGAATATTTGGAGTAGTTCTCTTATGTTTCATTAGAGTAGTTCTCTTATGTTTTATGAAGGAAACAAAGTCAATAAGGGGTCTAAAAAGGTACCGAGTTTCTCACTTTAATGATCGAGCTATGGTTTGGTGTTAAGTCAAATAACATCTCTATTGGTTATCGTTAAGTCACATCCCTATTCGGAGTCTCTTTCCTATTGGTTATCGTTAAGTCACATCCCTATTCGGAGTCTCTTTCTTTGTATTCTCTTAGTCGGAACCCCTCTTCTAAGTATTCGTTAAGTAACATCGAGATCCTAAGCAGTGCTCTTACATCTGTGTTTTTGTTATTGGTTCTAAGTTGCGTTCTTCTGTTCGCCTAGTTTTAGGTAGAAAGCCATTACGTAGAAAGCCATTACAGGGTTTCGGGTCTACAACTTAAGGATAGGCCAGACCATACCCCATCAGTTTCCTAATTAAGGGAGGGTGTCGGCGCCAGTCTTTGTTTTTCGCTGGTAAACTCAATTCTTTCATTCCATTCTTTTCTTCAATGCTTACGGGCAATTCCATTCCTTTCGTAGTCAATTCCATTCTTCAACTTAGGGTATGATCTAGACCCGATCCAATTGGTAACTAACCACCCACTCCTTCTCTATTTCCTACCTCGGACAGGACAGGTGAGACTTGAAAGTAGATGTATTCGGCAGTTAGCGAGTCTAGCCCCAACTCCATACCGCTTCTGATATTGACTCTAATCCTGCTTGAGATCTTGAAACAGGGCACTTTTGATACCTAACTAGATGCCTAACTGTTGCTTGCCTATTTGACTAAGCTTGTTCTTTCGGGGAAGAATCAATTCCATGCTTTGAGGTAACCTACCTACCTACCATAGAGAATCATTAGCCAGAGGTCAAATATAGTGGATGAGCCATAGAAAGTAGCGAGTCCTGTCTTCGGGTGCTGAAAGCCACTTTGCACATGGAATGTTCCTCCGCACCCCCTCTGAGTTTACTATCTTCAAAAGGAAAAATGGGCCGACCACTAGTAGGCGAACAGAGGAAGGATGCCTAGTAAGAAAGCGTCAATGCGAGTCAAATCCCAAGCCTTTAGATATCTTGAACGGGGTAGGCTTTGAGCGAGGCCAGCATACTATTAAACTAGTAAGTCCTATTATATAGGAAACCGTTTCACTAGTAAGTCCTATTATATAGGAAACCGTTTCAATGGCGCCAAAATGGACTACCTATGCCTTCCGGGTTGGTTAGTTATTTGCTTGATTAGAGGAGTGCTCAACATATAGGTTTTGCCAATAGCATACAACTTATAGAAAGAAAGACAACTTATAGAAAGTGAAGGAGCTATAGCCACTCCCTCATAGGCAGGGGGATATTTTGGGCTGATTTACCGAATCAAGAAATCCAAGTTCGGTTTTTCCCATGAGCTTTCTCTAAGCTATTTCATGATAGGGATTGTGGGATAGACTCAGACGATAGCAGTTCCTTGTAAGATCCAGCAGGTAGAAAAAAGAAGACTACTTTCAATCAGGTTCCCCACAGTAGAAAGTATGTCCTCAAGATGCATCGACTGATACTATGATTGTCAGAGAGGTATTGTCTTAATCAAAGCATTGATTGTGTTCACCACTCTCCTTTCTTTGACGGCGGGTTTCAGGGCACTACCAAGCATTAGCCCAAGAGAAGCGATATCGCAAACAAACTTATAGCATTTCCGGGCGAGGGCAACCACACTCTTCGTTTCTAGAAATGGGGAACAGCATCGCTTGATTAAAGGAGTTAGAATAGAATAGGTCTAGAGATCTGTGCCACTTTCTGGTCTGTCTGTTCCTCTGTATCAAGCCCGTAGCCGTGCAGCCTGAAGCCTGTCTAATCTTATCTTTCTCACAAGCTTCAAAGATTCGAAAAGGAACTAATTGACTGATTGAATGGTGGAATGGACATCCCATGTCTTCTTGATCAAAGTATGTTGCCAGAAGAATTGAGACTTTCTCAGTGGCATAAGCCGAAGTAGAAGCATTAGCGTACCCAACGTACAAGACGGATGCCGAGGCAAGAAACCCCGAAAACGCTATTCCTGAAGGTGCTGAAAGCCTTCCACCTTTAGATACCAGGAAAGGGTAGACGAAAGAAAGAAGGTCTCAGGGAGTGTGAAGACATCGGTTGAAGCGCTTCATTTACAGACGAAATAAGTTACAAGCAAGACTACGGGACTAAAGAATAGAATCCGTTTCTCTTTATCACATCACGGGGCTTGTCTATCGATCTTAGTCTTAGATAAATGGGTGGTAGCCACTACGTCAAGAGCAAATCTCTAATCTATAGAGATGTAGAAAGAGAAGATTGCCTTTTCCTCGGTGAGTTGAAGGGACTCCTTCGCTGAAACCGGACCTACACTTTTCTCTTTAGAAACAAGTAGCACTTTACAGATATAGAGTTTTCAGATCTTATTTGTATTAATGAGCTTACTAGTATATTAATAGTGATCTTGTAGGAGTGTGAGTTATTATATTCCTTGTATTCCTATTAGGTTATTATATTCCTTGTATTCCTATTGCAGCTGATTTGCGTATACGAGGTTTAGTTTGATTCTTTTCTTTTGCCCTGGACGAAGCAATTCTATATGATTTCCTTTTGCGCCAGTAAAACCCCATGATGAGCCTAGTTCACGCTCCACCAGATGTGAGACTTGTCGACGAGTCTAGTAGTTACTTGGCCCACTACTAAATTGAGTATTGAATGGAATGTTTTCAACTTTCTTTTATATCCGAAATCGGCTCTCATCTCATCTCAAGCAACCGCTAAGTCAGCTGATTCTATTTCAACTGAAAACTATCCTTGGACCAATACTTTAAGGAGGCCAGGGAAGAAAGATCTTCATCAGCACTTAAGTCAGCAACACCACCGAGGAAGCTATAAGTATCGGAAGACGAGAAAGAGACCTACTACTTAATAATAAAGAATACCTTTCTGACTTAGTTTCAATAGCCAGAGAGGGTAGGGAAGCTAATGCACCGATTGCTCGAAGAGAGATAGAACTCACCAATACTACTTATTGACTATACCATAGATAGAACTAACCAATACTACTTGCCAAGACTACTTAGAGATTGAACTCACCAATTAGAGACTTAACGAGCACTTAAACTAGTCCTTTTAGAGACTTAACGAGCACTTCCACTAGTCCTTTGCCAACAACTGGATACTTTCTTTCGACTGACTGTTGATGATCTTGATTCTGTTTCTGAGACAGCTACATCTTCCGCATCAAAGCGAGTCAGATAGTCTTATCCCACTTATGATCTTTCTGAGGCATCTTATCGAGTTGCAAACACAGAGTTGAACCTATCTCTTGCTAAGAGGACCGACTGAAATCTATCTTATAATAATCAAAGAATCGATTACTGCTGACCCGACCCATCCTTTTCGCAGTCACTCCGTAAGCTTATGAAGCCAATCAATAATCTTAACCCTTACTTGCAGCTGACCTATGACTTGTTGAACCGATAACTCTTGACTCAACAAAGCAACTACAAAAATATTGGTAATTTGGAGAAGAAGAAGCTTTAACTCGACTCTCAGTGAATCATGATTTGAAAGAAACAAGTCCATCAGCTAACGAACAAGCAATGGGTGCAAAGGTCTTCCTCGACCTCTACTTGAAGAAAAGAATATGGATGGTAGGTGGTTTCCACAAGTCTTCTCTATAAGGAGAGTCTCCACAAGTGCTTTGTTCGGGCGGCAGGAGCGGTTCGATTCTTACGGTGTTAAAAAACTCTATTCTTCTACTTACTATACGAGTCCCGCACACTGAGTCAGAGGCATAGGGTTCCGTTAAGGCAGAGGCATGGGGTTCAGGTATCGGTGAACAAGTAAGCTGTTAAAGCGGATCCACCTATTCCCACTGGCTACTATCATACCCATCCTCTGGCAGATTAGAATAAGGCACTCTGGATTACACTGGGGATGAAACTAATAATTAAGGGGATGAAACTCTTGAAGCCGAAGAACCCTATTGAGAAGCAAGCCCTTCCCTGACCTGTAAACTCCCTTCCCGTAAACGACTCCAGTTAGCGCAAGGAGAGTTGCTTTTGGTGCTTCTGAAAAGAGAGTCTAAAGTTCGATTCGTATTTATTGGCAGTATCAAAGAAATAGAATTAGATTAGAGTCCAGGTCGCTACTACCTACAGAGGAGGAAGGTACCACAATAAATGCATTTCTGGAATGGGGAAGAGAAGTAGATAGGGAAACGGGTGCCAGTACTGTTCTTGGTGTTGGTGCTTACGCTCTAAGTCTGCTATAATAGATAAGAAGAAAACATGGGAGAACGTTGACTCTCTTAAGTAACCTCATTGCCCGTTTCTTGTACATCTAGACTACCCGGATTTCTACTATAATCATAAGGGAACCATAATAGTTTGCCAGGGCAGGACGGCTTGGTGAGCAAGCAACCAGTTATGTAGGTCTCAGTTCTTTATCTTCTTTCTTTTGAGTGAAAGTCCTGTTGGCACTAGTTCCATTATGTGGGGCAGTTGTTGAAGTTAAGAAGTGGTCGTCGGTTCCCAAGTTGCTAGGTTAAGGTCAAGGTCTTGTTAGCACCAGTTGCAGTCTCATCAGCAATAGTTGGTTTCCCCGTTCGAGGGCTGGCTCCCATTTGCTTATTCTATTCTATTAGGCTAGTATATCAAGCTTGAAACGATAGAAAGGGACTTAGAGACAAGGTATTCAGAATAGGAGTTTAGGCTGAAACCAAGGAGTCAAAGAGCCGGGTATGCCTATTTCGATGCTAATAGGTTTTGTTTTCAATCTCATGGGTATGGTTGCGTTCCCGTGTTTAATAGTAAGAGTAAGGTTGCAAGCTGGTAGGTAAATACTCACTGGCAGTAGCAAGTAACAGTATTCAAGTAGTCAGTCACAGTATTCGACGGTAGACTCAACCCGAGGAGAGCAATAAATTACCCTATAGTTAGTAGCTGGGGAATCAAAGAAAGGAATAGGAGATATAGCTTAGGTGCCCAGCAGACAACGATCAAAGGCAGGAGAGACACCCTTATATCGGTCACATTTAAGGTCTTATCAGATAGTAGCTCACCATCTACTCAATTACATATACCCTTTTTATGAGCTATAGTCTTGCTAGGCAGTGTGTAAGTCTCTATTCTTCGCTCTATTCTTCTAGTTGTAGTCGAAGCCCTATTAGCTAGTCAGTAGCCCCATTCTTGTATCCCGGTAGTGAATTCCTCTTTCACCTATATTACTAATAAGTCAATTCTATACTTAGGGTTTCTTTCATTATGAGGCGAGGCCCTATTTCCAGTCAAGTCTGTTTTCTATTAGTTGGATCCCCGTGGTTATTAGTGCTGGTCTCGTATGCCTGTTTTTTTATGAAAAAGTGGTACCCTTCAGTCTAGTCCTAATTAGAATAGTGCTTAGTTCAATCCCCGGTCTCCGGTTTCATAAGAATCCAAATGGTTGTGTTGGTTCTATGTTATACTAACCTATCTATTGGTTCTGTCTCTGCCCCGGATCTGCTGTTTATTCCCGGTCCAGCTCCTTAAAGTAGAAATGCCCCAACTAGTAGTTTAGTAGTAAAGAGTTAACCTAATTAATAGCTAAAGTCCGGTGGTGTTTCTGATCCTTCTCTGGCTTGGCTCTTCTCTTTCTAAATGATCACTTATGAAACAGGACTACTACTTGTAAACTTAAGATCAAACAAGAGATATGAAACTCATAAACTACGGGCTCTGCTCTGGCTCTATCAACTAATTATGATTTCTTAACTTCCAAAGTAGTTACTTGTCTAGTCGTTGCTTGGCCCTTTTCCGTTCAGTGAAGCGGTAAAAACGCTTTTCTAAGCAATTAAGTCAGTCCAGAGATTCTTTGGGCCTATTGAAACTCAGAGGAAGATCAAGCCTAATGCCTCCTTGAGTTATAGAAGGCTCGAGCGCTCAGCTCATCCCATCGGCTCTGATTCCACATAATATTATCCTTCAGATTCTACACATCATTACAACATTCAGATCGTAGCGTCGTTGCATGTTTTACAGAGAGATAGATCTAGGCCTGAATTCCATAAAAGAGAGAAATACCCGCTCCTGCATCAATCAATAATCAAGTTTGGGCATATTCCAGCGCTGTTGAAAGAAAGGGAAAGAGTCAAGCCGACGATTATAGCCTTCACCACGGAAAGCAAGTCTTGCATAATATGTATCGGGACCAAGGGTTCTGCGCTGACACTCTGTATCAGATCTGTGTTTTGGGCATACAGTGCTGCCTTGCCTTCTTGGAAACCCCTTTGATTACTTTTCTCAGTCCCAAGCCAAGATATCCATCAAGCATTGGTGGCTATGCTATGTCTCTCTATGATTCGAAGGATCCCTACTGGTATACCGATACTGGTGCGTCTGTCTGCTCATATGACCGCTAAAGCAGGTAATCTCATCATTAAGAATCCGTAAAGCAAGGTAATTGCATAAATCTTAATCCATCCTTCTATAAGAAATATTGAGGTTGTTATGGTACTTCTATAAGACATATTGAGGTTGTTATGGTACTATGGTTTACGTATTTCTGTTATGGTACTGGTTGACTTCTCATATAGGTGATGCTTCTTCGTTTTGTTCCCTTAGTGACTATGGCTTTATTCTCCATTTTGGTTCCATTAGGTGGAATAATGCTAAATGAATTCCATGAAAATATAATGAATTGAAAGCAGAGCTCTTCCCTACCCAACTAACCCCTGAAGTCTTTAATGATATAAATAGACCCTTGCAGGCGTATGTTATGCATTCGTGAAGCATGGGAAAGGGAGGAGGATTGAGTGCGTTCTTCTGTTTTCCTCTTTTGCTTGCTTTCTTCTTTTCTTTATTCCTTTTGTTTGTTCTTTGCTCTCTGTGTGCTCTTCTTTGTACTCTTTGTCCGTGTGCTGCTCAGTGTCTTCTTTCCTCTGTCTGCCTTCGTTCTCAGCTACCTCTACCCTACCTTCTCAGCAAACCTATACCCCAGTCCAGTAGTAGTCCAAGTAGTAGTCCAATTGAATCAGTAGTTGTTAGTGGAATCCCCCTAGTTTCATCCTAGTCTACAAGAGAAGAGGCTAGATCAGGAGCTGGCTCCTCAGCGGGGCCAAGCAACTACGACAAAACAGCCCTTTTTACTCGAGTGAAAGTCTCATAGATGATTGTTTAGGAGTAAGGTACTTGGTAGTTAGGCTCGGAAGTCAGAGCTTCTTATAAGTAAGGCTCGGGGTCATTAGTTTGAGAACTAGAGACTGTAGTGCCGGGTGGTGGATCAATAGCTACAGGATGAAAGAAAGGAGCTGAGAGCCTTTGAGTTGTACTTGTTCTAGTGCTTGTGTCTCTAAGTAATAAAGTAACGTTTGAGCAAGGATCTCTATAGATCCATCGAAGGTGAAAGAGAAAACGGGCCTAATAAAGCTTAGTCAAACCATACATTGGGCGAGTTTTCTACTAGAAAGGTGACTCTGCTAGCCAAACTATACGGATTATAAGACCAAATCAATTTCTCTTTCTGGTGGGCGAAGGAAGACCTTACTTCCTGAGTGAAAGTCAAGTTCCTACAAAGGCAGATTCATTAGTTCGATTTATTATGATTATTCCAGAATGGTTGACCCTGTTGGGAGTGGACGAATAGATTTGTTGGGAGTGGACGAATAGATCCCTGCTTCGTAACTGTGTGAGCCCTGGGATTACTATCCTTTTGGACCTCCTAAAACTACGTCGTTAAGAGGATGCTTCTACTTGAGTTAGCTTGTACCCTGATTGATGCGGTCTCGCCGGGCATTGAATTGGCACAAGTTACCCGTTAGATCTACCATCTCCTGCTTTTCAAGTGAATTGAACCGTTAGGGGAATGTTAGATAGACGTGAATTACTTAAGGCAGGATCCGCCCTGAAAACAGATGTTCCAGAAGAAACGACCCTTGAAATATGAAATAAAGATGCGGAGCGATGAATTACTTTCTGCAGCAAGATGAGGAGCGGTAGGGTATTTCCCTTTGGCTTTTGCTCTTCCTTTTCATTGCTTTACCTAAATAAGGTGAAGACGGGGTTGGGTTCTTGTCTAGGTTATGATCGCCGAATCCGATGCTCCATGACGTTTTCGTTCAAGTCCAGTTAGAGGTAAGCTTCTGAATGCCTTAGCAGCAATAGGGTCATTTTGAATGCCTTAGCAGCAATAGGGTAAGCTTCTGAATGCCTTAGCAGCCGTAGCTCTGTCTTTAAAGGTAGTTTCCGTTTTAGAGCTATGCTTTGTAAGGCCTATGTTTTAGGGCACAGTGTTTTAAGTTAGCAATAATCGAATTAGCTTTAAGGAGCCAGGGTTAGCGCCCCTGGGAAGTCCGGCCTATAGACAGTAGATAAGGGCTAAGAGCGGGTAAAGCGAGGGTCGAGGTCAGGATCGGAAGAGCCATACTCAATTGTTAGGTCAGTAGCGGAAGGATGAAATGCGCGGGCAAGGCTATGGGGGTGAACGCTCTTAGCACCTTTCTTTCCAGTAGTGGTTAAAGGTCTTGTTAGCACTAGGTGTATTCTGTATTCCTGTGTTTTGATCGGAAATAGATCATGTAATGCGCCTAAGAGAGCTTATAATGCATTTCAAGCCTACACCTGAACACCTTAAGCCTAGAGCAGCGCACCAACAACTAAGAGAATGAAAGTCCGGGTAAACGAGAAATAAGACCTGTGCTTAAATATTTGTTGACCCTGGTCGACTCGAAACGAAAGAAGTTGTGGGTTCTGAAGCGCTAAGTAGATTAGCCATAGGAAGGTGAAGAAATAGGTCTGTATCCTCTCAATCAGGCGAGAAAGCTGGGTGCCCCCATCTTCTTTGACTTTTCCGGGCTAGAGAAGTTCGGCACTTTGAGTATAATTATGGTAGTGTAGCAGGTGCATTCCTTAAATATAGTGGTGTCAGTTCAATCTAATTCCGGGCTAATGGGAGTTGTTGAAATGACAGGTTGCGAGATCTCCATTCCAAAAGTGATAGGCGGGTGAACGAAGGACGGAATCAGGCTTTGAAGCGCTAAGGTACGATTGATAATGTACTTATTCTGCTTTTGCGTTAGGATAGTTCGAATCGAGTCACTCTGTTCAACTAATCTTATTGCCAATCTTTGAACGAAGAAATAGTCCGGATTATGTTATGCATTTGAACCTAACCTATCCTAACCTATTCTAATGGACTTGCTCTTGAAAAACTCCCCTTAGCTGTAGTCTTGCGCCGGCAAACTCTCTTACGCCCGGCTTGGCTTCCCTTTTGCTTGAAAACATAGTGATTAACGGCTTACTCACAAACAAACTCTCTCACTAACTTGTGCTTGCTCTTGCGAATTCCCTAACGCCGATACGAAGACTGGAACTTTCCCACTTGTTTGCGCTCTTCCTAATACTGAGATTAGATTCTTTCCCGCCCTGCCCTACTGTTGTTACTTATCTTGCATTAACCTAGCACGAGATACTCTACTTATCTTGCATTGACCTAGCATGAGACAAAAAACAAGCTTCTTTCTGCGTTAACGAGATACTTGACTTTAGCTTTAGACTAGACTTGGAGCGCAACTCGAGTTGTTGGGCCAGTGTTCAGAGTCAACCTTAATAGAATCTCTCTTGCATAATCTAGAAAATGGTAAGCCTAATACACTGCATTGCTTTCTTTGCCTAGACTATGAAAGTCACCAAACACTCGAGAAACAAACTTATTAACTGCTTTTTGACTCTTGAAGAACGAATTGTGTTAACCCCGGCCTTAATAGTCATTCGCTAATGCACTTGGTATAGAAATGGCGAAAGATAAAGCATCTATTGAAACAGCTTCTAAATAGGATGAAACTGAACAAGCAATGGAATCCACAGAACATACAAGGGCGGGACTTCGAACAAATAACGGCGATAAGAATTCATTTCGTACTGGAGCCTTGCGTTCGGATGCCGATATTCTTAAAGCACCTTGGTTTGGGTGCCAATTCTTTCCTTTCGCCCTTCTGCTTACGTGAGTTAGTTTCAGTTAAAGGTTCACTCCTTTCTATCAGATCCGAGATAGATTCCTTTCGAAAGCCCTTGTACGTGTCGTGCCTTACCTTAGGAATTGAGTTAGCTTGAGCGTTGTGTCGTGCCTTACCTTAGGAATTGAGTTAGCTTGAGCGTTGTAAGTAATAATAATAAGTGTTTAGTTTTGAGTTGAGAGTTCAGTTACTAAATTCCAGAATAAGTATATTCGAAAAGCATAGAGTTTCTAGTGTTGTTACTAAATTCCATAAGTGGTGCAGCAGTGCACTCGCAAGCACTTTCCTTTCTTTGTAGCATAGTCGACTCGGGTGAGCTTTGGAGGAAGGGAAGCAACAAAATCATCTCGAAACTAGTAATCGAAACAAGCAAGGGCGCTAAGAGAGTGAAGTGCAAAGTATACTCGATCTGAAGCAACAGTACAGTAATCTATATCCTGAGTAGGAATAAATAGGGATTAGAAGCGGGAAAATGAGTAAGAGATAAGAATAAGGGCGAGGTTATATAGAACTAAGTAGTAAAGAGGAGAGGTTTAGTTTCCAGAGGGGTCTCATAAGAAAGGTTTAGTAGTGGTATAATCAGAAAGGTTTCGTAGTGACTTTAGAGTGGAATTCGCAGATATGTGGCACTAGCTTAAGGAGCTATTGTATGTTATAACCGTCTGACTTTAGTCTTATAGCTCAAGACGGCTTCTCGTGATTTACTCTAACTTTCCCAGGGTTCTGCCTTAAAGTATAGAGAGGGGGAAGGCCATAAAGGCGAAGCAGCTCCCAAATTGTGTATGCTTTAGAGTCGTTCTTTTGAGCTCGCGAGTATAGTAAGAAAGAATGGATCTTCCTGTACCCTCAATAACACAGTAAGGAGAAGAGAGAGCTGGACAAGCAAAAGAGTTTCAAAATACTCAATAGAAGTGATCAAATATAGGTTAGGGTTCCGATGCCTCAATTCCATTCTTCTATTTTAGATGTTAGGTGACTTGACTATCTTTTTTGTTGCGATGTTTGATTCTATTTTCTGAAATTAAGGTGGTTAGGTGACTCCTTTTCTATACTATGCCAGTGAGATTCAATATTTTCTATTTCTCTCTTATATGCGCATAAGTAATATTCTCATTTAATGCGTTAGAAGGAGCTCGAAAGATTCAATTGATTCTGAGGCGTTAAGTCATGCCAGTCCCCATAATAACAAGTGACGGTAACGGCCCAACAAGACTAAGTGGATAGAGGTTTTGTGATGATCAAGACTAAGTGGATAGAGGTTTTGTGATGATTGTGTTGGTTCATATAAGTTCTAGGTTCATCGTACTAGTACTAAGAATCATAGGCTAAAGCATCAGCAGGAGCAGTAACAGTTTCAAGTCCGAATGGAACTTCCCGCTTCATTTCCTGTAATTTCTTATGATTCTCCACTTGCAGACAATGGCACAAGAAGAACTTCAAGTGATTATTCCGCTTCTTCTATTTATATAGGAGAAAGGTAGACAACAAACACGGATGAAAACTTTCCCTGCCCGCCTCTTCTCCTAATACTTATTATATACTCAACGTTGCTTCTTTAAAAACCACTTTGATTCTATTGTGCTAACGTGAGTTCTATACTTTAGACCTATGTTATTGAATTGAATGGAGTGCACCTGGGAAGAGCGCTACCATTTAAGATTCTAGTTTTTCTCAAAATAGCATTCAGAAAGCCTATAGAGTACCGTACAAAATGCAACAATTCCTTTGTTTGTGTAGCGCGGCGAGTTATTCGCAAGTAAAGCCAGGAAGTCAGATAGATGAATAGCTCCATTGGTACACTCCCGTTCCATGCCTACAGCAATAAACAACAGGGCCACTCTCCTTGGGACGAGATATGAAGTAGCCCGAGCTCTGCTTACCGATTAATAAATCGAATGGGCTTGCCCCTTTTCTGCTTTTTCATTTCTATATTCTATATGGAAAGTTATACTTTACGCTCTTTTCTCATTTCATTAACAAGTTTCACTACGGGGTTGACAGAATAGAGCTTAACTACTAATCGAAAGCTACGGGTACCAAAAATCCAACAAGTGGAGGGTATTGGGATTATACCACCATACACTTAATGAGTTTCCACAGCGGACAGAAAGAAAGGCTTGCTTCGGTTGAGGACTTTTTCGAAAGGCATTGAACAGCAGGAATGGCTAGACTGATTCGAATGCTTACGGAATGGACCCCGAGAAGGAATATAATAAGATACACACCCAATAGGCTAGAAGCAAAGCGAATGAAAACAACATAAGCAAAGGCTCTTCGTAAGAACGGAAAAACTCGTTATTTAACGCCTCCACTGATTCACCAATCGCTTCTTTCAAGGCTTCTTAAAACAGGAAGGAGTGAACACATCGAAAAGCGGATACCCTTGACTTTGTTGAGGAAAGCCAATATTTCTCGCCTACTTGCCTCGGATTACTGAACTGGGTGACTCAACTTTCTTTCGAGAAGACAGTCAAAGCAGAAGACTCACTTTAGGGTGTTGTGATCCTAGTATAAGGAACAGGGGCACTGAGAAAAGATTCAATTGATCCTGCTCCCCCGCTAACAAAGCTCTAGGCAAGCAAGCCTCCGCTCGGATTACCTGAGTAAGTGTGAGACTCCACCTATTGAGAGTGACTTCCAGCCTGAGATTGAAATGACTTCCTTCCAACATGTTAAGGGACTCCTGACTTGTAAAAGCGCGTAAAAGCAGCACAGTACCAGCATCAAAACCTTCCTTCTAAATAAACTCATGGGGAGGACAGGACTCCGAATCCGATCAAAGGGAATTGACCGCCCCGCATTAGGTAAGAATATCTCCTGGCAAACTAACATATGCCTTGGTCGAAACTGATACTACTATGTCAGGACCCGGGGTGAATAGATCGCAAATTGGCCTAAGAGGAATGACTAGCTATCAAGCTATAAGTGCAAATCCCAGTTCTTACCATTATCGAATGAGCGGTGGAATAGAAGAATTGTGAGCTCCTGGGATATAAGGAAGAGCAGGTCTTTAACTGGTCGCTCATAGGCTTTGATAGGTATGAAGTCTTTCTACTGCTATAAGAGGAGGTGAAGCGGAATAAACATGAACTCATCTTTCTGCCCTTTCTACTGCCTTTCCCGGATCTAATGTTAAAGCATACTATCTCTTTAGCAGACGAGTAACACCTATTAAGACATCCTCCAAACCTTTTCAAGACGGTAAGCCTCCGAGCAACAAGGCTTGTGAATTGGATTCTTTAATTCTACTTCAATAAAAGATGATATGATTGATATATGAAATTAGACATTAGACATTAGACCATCCTTTCCTAAATATTGAAAAAAGATATGTTTCAGTAAATGAATACAAAGCTTGAAAGACTATTATTCCATCATGAAAACTGCATGTTTGATAGCATTGAGTACGATTTCCTGCCCCTCTGGCTAATTCCCTAAAAGAAAGTTGTCTCTGAAAAGACCTTGAGCCTTGATAGCTGACCTTTGACTTCCTAAGAGGCCCAGACAGATTATATCCACTTTTGTATTAGTAAGCTGCTCTGAGATCTGTTTGTTCTCCTTATCTCTTACTCTTGTTCCCCACTAGCTGGTATAGCATAGTTTTCCCTTATTGGTAAAAAGGATAGTTCAAGCCCAACTCCCATCCCAAGTCTGCTTACCTACTTCCTGCCCTTATAGCTGCCTTTCAAGGAGATGTCTGTTGGGTAATTAATTGTACGCTGGACAAGGGAATGCTTTAATGACTTGAATGACTTGGGTTGGAATATGTTAGGTACATGTCCGCTTCTTCAACAAAGTACCCGACTGCTGATGTGCTTTCCCGTCCAACAAGACCTTTATTGCCTCTGAGGCCAAGGGATGATCTCTTCTTCTTTTCTCTTTAGACTATTGGCACGAAACCGAGACGGACGCTCACATTGTAACCATCTTTGCCATCCAACTTTGACTCGTCCTGATTTAAGTAAACTGGGCATCTCTATTTATGCATGCTTCTCGATGAACCGCCTATATTATCAGTAAGCTTGCCGTTCCCTCTCTACCTGCTTTCTCTCGAGAGCATGGAGCTTGCGTTCTTAGTTTCCAAATCTCCCATCTGAAACGCAAGGGTCCGAAGGAGCTCTTCCCGGCCTTCTGTCGAGTACCAAATTGACTATTCCTTCAATCTGGGATATGCTACCTAAACTTTCTTAGGGCGATCGAGTGCGGACTTTGCTCACCTTTGCGTCTGCTGCTTAGTCTTCTTTTGAGTTAGCATCTGGTAACCTCGCATAACCTTGTTAGCCTTCTTTCCCTTCGAACTTCACTATCCGCTTATTGGGAATCCCTGATCCATGCAAAAGGTGAAATCTCTGTAGTACCAAACTATCCCTATTCGGTGCTTCAAAAGCTGGTTACCTCCTATCTGTCTTAGCCGAGCTAGCTTTGTGTTATTCCCTTCGATCCGCTTAGTCTCTTCTTTCCTCTACCGTTGGTCGAGCGTCTTCAAACCTATACCAGTCCCGGACTCATTGAGTCTTGTTTCAGAATAGCTCCTCTTTACTTCCATACTAGACTAGCAAGTACTATAAGGTGCTGAAAGCCTTTCCACCTTGAAACTGAACCAACAACTCGACACCCATTAGAAACGAGTCCTGTTTTCGTTCCTTCCTTCGCCACTTATCTTTACTCGTACTTCGAGTTCATGCTTTAGTTTCAAGCGTAATAGATTGAGTCGATCAGTTTGTTTTCCACAATTCTCTCTATATATGGTGTCTTGGCCAATCCACTATCTCGAGCAGTTAGAGCTTTTTTCTGGATGGTTTTTCATTTCCTGTCTACTTCTTCATTCATTGGACAAGAGATAACAGTGTGCTCGACAGTGGGTCGGGGAATAGTGTTGTGTAAGGAATTCTACCAGCATACGGGGCACGCCAGTGCGCTAATTACTTCTCGGATGAGCTTTCTTCCTCTTTCTTTTTGGGAAGCGGACCAGCTTTCCTGGGGATAGGTGTAGATTTACTTAAGTCAGACCACTACACTCGGAGGGATACTGCATAGACCATTCCTTGAATACCTTTCTAAGGGAACCTCCCTTGAAAGATCAGTGTACCACGCCTTCTTTTAGATCTGACTTACCTCTAGCATCTTTATTTGAATATCAGAGTTCTTTTTCTCCAGCTCTCTCAGCAAGAAAGTAGCTATTAGAAAATGCATCGGCCTAGAAGAGAAAGAATATTCGTTAGCCCTAAAAGAACGAAGACAACCTCCAGATGTTAGGGTCCACTTAGGGTAGGACAAGCTAGCACGCTTTCTTTCGTTAGTCCCATCGACAGTCCTATTTCTATCGTTCCACGTGTGTCCTTCCTTTTGCACCTTTTGATAGCGAGCCTGACCTGAGCACGAAAGCAGAATCGTGATACTAGGCCTTCGACTAGCTCTTGATACGGAATCGACTTATAGGGCCTGATCTTCCACTCTCCCCTGACTGATAAGCCATTTCTAGTCTCCGGCGCAAACAAAGAGTGCTTCTTATCTTAGGCTCGGTCCCTTTTTAAAGGAAGGAGCATGGCGCGAGGAGGAGGTAGGGCACCTTACTTTGAATAGATTAATGTTCTAGTTATAGGGACTTGCCTACTCTCCAGTGGGACCAGCAAGATAGGGAGGTACACAAAGCCGCACAAGAACTATACTAACAAAAGGCTTTCTCAACAAGCAAAGAAAGGATATGAAGCAAGCAAACAACACGTTGTGATGCACCCCAAAAGAATTGATGAAAACAAAACCACTCTCCAGTACTTTATCTGGCGTCGGCTAACTCACTAACGTGCAAAAGAACTCCCTAATGAGATCCGAAGAAGGGTACCCTCACTGCAACAAGCAAGGGAACACACAAAGAAGCAATAAACATAGTATATCCTTTGAGCTACAGCGAGACGAGAAAGAGGGTTTGTTTGTTTTACTTGAACTGCCTCGAGCCCGAGCGTTAGTGAGCACAACTCTTAATTGAACTTGCCACCGCGTGCAACGACTTGTTAAAAAGAATATGGATCGCGCCACTGATAGAGGAGAGGAACCAGACAGCTTACTCACAGTTTGCAGAACTCGCTTTAGCACCTCGAGAATAAGGGTAAGCGCAACGGCTTGCTTATTATGAATCTAATGCACCTTACACTACATCTACAGCACTAATATTTTCTATTTTCTTTGATCTATCTATTCCAAAGGGGTGGTCTTAAGTGTGACAATCCTAAGCTAAGTCACTCGATTCTTTCCCGCTTCATTCCTTCTAAACTATGTTCGTTCTCTTGCTTTTGACGTGAACTAATTAATACTTGATTGAACACACACTGTAGGAACTTATTAACAAACTTAAACGGATTGTTCCGGCTCTAGCAAGCAGGTTCAAGTCAAGCGTTGACAGTGAAGTTGCTAGTTGCGGTAAGGAAAGTGTAGTTCCGGCGGAATCCTTATCTTCAGCTAAAGCAGGTGATGAAACAGGCCCAACATAATAAGCAGTTCGAGTTTCAGGTGCAAGTCAAGTTCGAGCAGTTGGATAATACTCCGTTTCCAGAGAATCCCCTTCCTTCTTGCTTTACTTAGCGCTTCAGAACCTCCCTGTTGCAAATGCTAATACTATGCTTATTTCTCGCTCACTTTATACTTACCCGCTATTCTAGTTTGGGTATTCTAAAAGAGCGGAGCTTATATATGGCTCTCCAATTGAAGTGATGGCTATTCGCTATTCCCCGAACCACTCCCTGAATAGGGAACTAAACAGTCGACCATTCACCACACCTCGAACAAAAACATCTGGAACGCTCTTTGCCACCTTCCGAAAACGTCGAACGGAATCGATCAAACAAAAGTGATTGACCCGTAGACATAGGCAATGAATTTTGGCTTTCCCTTTTCTTTCTTTTTGGTGAATAAACCTTGGCATTACCTTAAATATCCAATTCATAGAGTAGCGGATTCATGGGCTCCCTTTCTTAACCTCGCAATGAACGAAATGAGACGTTTTTGCTTGCTTCACCGCCAACTAACAGGCCAACTATAGTGCTATCTTTGATTGGGTATGGGATAGGCGGCCTATACATCCACTTTTCTAGCTGGCATTGCATAGCAGGTTACTAGATGCTGTATGCCTTTGTATTGTCTCTTAGCAACCAACACCTTCTCAAGTACTTATCATTTGCCTTGTGACTCATTTCTTCTATACTAATGGTAGAGCCACAGGTCCGTAGAGCAGGTGTCTCGTTTTCATAGCAGGTTCATAGCAGGTATAGCAGTATTATGGCTTTACTAGGGTTTAGTAGTCGTCGGGATAGGTAGCAGCAAGTAGTGCTTGAATGGTCATAGTTTTTTGCGTGGTTCTTGAAAGAATCCGTGCTTGAAAACATAGCTAGCCCTTACTTCTTAAGGCAAGAGTGCGTCGAAGAGAGAGCGCCCAAGAGCTGTATACGCTATGGTCTAAGACATAGTTGTCCTTGTCTCGTCTCCTCGGTACCCACTCTCTTCCTCTGTAATAGCTGCCTCGCTAGCGTCCAAGACAAATGAGGAGAATCTGTCCAGTCCCTACTTAGCCCTGCGCGAGCTGAGTGCTTAAATAGCACCAAAAAAACGCACTCAAGAACGCAATATGAGCGCTCTTTTGAAAAGGTAGAGCTACAATAAAGCCTGAGCTAACCATCTAATCTAAGCAGTAGCATCTAAAATAAAGGAATAGCTTTCCCCGCAAGAGGAAAGAGCATCTATCACACTGTTAGCTGCCCCTACTTTTGGATATTGCCTTAGCGAGGTTGGCTCCAGGGCTAAAGCAACTGTACAACAGGCGATGTTATCAGCGATGCCTCTCATCATGGAATGTTCTTTTTCTCTCTATACTTGCTTCCGGAATGGGGAAGTAAGGTATATTCATCTCCTTTCTTATTGTCCTAACCCGGGAACTACTTCTTTTTGATATCCTAAACCGGGAACTACTTCTTATTTATATACTTTCTACTTTTCGCAGCAAACAAAACGGATTCCACTTTCTCAATCGCAGCTACCGACTAAACCACTGCTTCCAACGGAACTGACTAAACCAGCACCCGCCTTACTTTCTTCGGAATGAATTCTTATCAAATCCAAATAAGAAGACTCCCCACCTGTAGAAAAGAAAACACTCCTGTTTTTCGCTATAGAAACCTAGAAAAGGCATATACTATATAAGATGAATGAGGATCGACTATATAAGATGAATGAGGATCGAGATCGTTCCCTCAGAAAAGGTAAGTTCTAGAAGTCGAAGTGGACGTGGAAATAACACCAAGACACGGTCCCTCGGGTTGAATAGGCTGCTTGCTACAATTCACCTCAAAACTATATTGAAAAAGACTAAGTAAACTAACCCACACCTCCGCATGCTTATCGCATCGCCTCTTAGCTTCCGGAATGAGAACACGAGCCCTGGAAAACCAATTGACAGGCTTTCAGCACCTTCCCCACGTTCTCCTTTCGTGTTAAAGCCTCGTTCACACAAAGCTGGTAGCAGCCTTCCCTACTCGTTGGTGGATATTTGCTACTTGAAGGGTTTGAACTCAAAGCTGCGCGCCGTACTAATGCTATCTGTCTCCTAGCAGAGGTCCGAAAGGGCTGCATTGATTTAGCTTGTTTTCAAAGTTCACTGACTAGACATAACTGACCTCGTCCAGTTCGTTGCGAGCAAGGTGCTTCAAGCCTTCGCGCTTACCCAGCGTTAGATCGTGGATAGGTACAGCGTGATTTTCCCTCTGGAATGTGGCTCACTAATGATCATACGAGACAGCTGATGACACAAGGGTTTATGAATGTGATACAAATAGAAAGATGTTGCGGATACAGGCACCTGTAACCTTAAGGTGTTGAGCCTGACGAGCTAACCAATTGCTCTAGCAGAAGATGCTTTCCTTATGAGGGTCTCCTTTGTCTTGGCTAGGAAGAATAGTTCATATCATCTTGGCTAGGAAGAATAGTTCATATCATAAAGAGATGCATTTGAGACTCTTTCAGTTGATACCGATCACGGCAATAAGGATCTATTTCTTTGATCACATTGGCTATCATGTTGGAACTTGAAGCTATTGGGAGCAAAGCGCTTCTTTTATAACGCTTTTTCAGAGGGGGACAAGGAATCCTTTGATAAGTGTTATTATCATACATAGTACTAACTTGAGCTTCCTTTGCAAAAGTCCGAGGCGTTGCCTATAACTCGTTCTGGTGAGCGGGGTTGCCTGATAACTAATAGAATGGGGTAAAAAACACGCCAGGTATGTGGTAGCGGATTCGCCCAACACTCGGAGGAATTAGATAAGCTCCCATTCAGGAGAGGCCCAGAAGGGTTGTTTCACTTGCGTCCTTTGACTTCCGGCCCTCTCTCCTTACTTTTTACATGGATCGGACCCACAGATAAACAGCAATGGAATTATTATTGTTCCGTAACATGAATTGATGGATTATTCGGGGCACGGAATCCGACATTGACCTTCGGCAGTGGACAGCTAACAACCCCACTGAATTTGCTAACTACCATCCTATACTATCTATTGCTAGAATCTATTTGACTATGTTGATCTGCTAGAATCTATTTGACTATTTGATCGTTCCGCTTCAGGGCCTCGAGTACTCCATATCTGCTTACGCAACTGATTCAAGAATACCCTCTGACTACGCTTTTTTGCCCTAAGGAAACTGGCCCCCTAGCCGATTCTATCCCTATTCCTAAGGCTCTAGCTGAATCCTCGACTACATAATTACCTGATGAGTAGATAGCTCGAACATAGGAAATCCCTGATTGAAGCGGATTCTCCTCTCCTGGGCCTAGTCCTAGTCCTCAGGGGTGTTTGTTGTTCATTTCCATCGCGAAGGATTCAATCCATCCACCACTTGTTGTTTCCCTATCGCTACCTTGGTGCTATTCGAGTTTACGGCCCCCATCCTTATGTTATGGATCGCGGCGGACCAAGTAAAAGATCAAGTGCGCCTTCATCATGTAAGACTATAACTTAGCTGCATTATTATGTTTTCGTACAAAGTCCAGTAGAGCAGGGTTTTTAGGGAGTCCACATCCGCACTAGGCTAGGTTAATCAAAAAGTAATCCTTCTTACTCATGTGCTGCTTCGATAAAGTCAAAGATCTGAATGCGAAAGGGGAGTTATTGTTTCATTGACAAGATCAGATGCTGTTTGGGGGAGTTCACCTTACAAATGTATGTGAAGGAAGGGTTGGTTTACAGGTAAGACTATCTTACAGGCAAGTAAGCGCTAAGTGAATGAGTTTCACCATATTAAGAATAAGCGGAATCGACTCTCCGATCTTTTTAATATCTACCCACCGGAGCGCTTAAGGCTAAAGGAAAGGGAGTTGTTGAAGGGACGGGAGTAGTGGAATTGGAATGTTTGACTCAGTTAGTCCGGGTTCCTTACTTCAGAGTTGCTTGGCCTTTTCATTTCCGGCGCAATAGGCAAGTACTCTACTTGTCTGCATGGCTCTTCTGTGTGGCACATCCATAAAATGCAAAACAATCCATTTGCAGAATGAAAGATCGTCATCATCCTCGTACTCTTCTCTTCTCCTCGGCCCTATTTATTGAAATCGAATTCCGCCTATATAATATATCTATAGATATTGATATTTGAATATAGATATTATTGCAATTATCTGTGTCACATTATTACCTGGTAAAAGCTTTTGACTCTTATTCCTTCGCGCCCCTCTGATGGAAAGGCAATATTCTGATATACTATTTTCTCACTTTCTCAGGATTATCTCTTCAAATCAAAGAATCCACCTACACGAAGCAATTCCTTTTCTTTTTTCATCCTCCCTCTCTTGGACTACCACTGATTCTCTCTCAATATGCATTGAATGAAGTTCCTGAATGGGTCTATTTCTCCCTAGCCCACGTTTCATCGTTGTGAAGCGAGAACCACTCTTTTCGCTGAGTCCTAGACCAGCCACAGAAAATCCGTTCTTTTTTGCAATAAATAAGAAAGTGGTTTCAGAAGAAAGGAGCCACACTGGATAACTCGTCTCTCGGGCCTTTTTAGTCGCGGGATAAATAGTATTCATTCCATTCTCTTTTATTGGACTGAAACAATCCAAATCCGCCCAGAAAGATACAAAAGAAGGAAGGGTATGCTGGGATTCGCGAAAAGCAGCAAGCCCACCAAAGAATTCCACCTCGACTCCTACCCATCGCCCAACCTATATAGCATCCTAATGATAGTGATGCAACTATATAGCATAGCATCCTAGATGATAGTGATGATTCTATATAGCATAGCATCCTAATGATAGTGATTATTCTTTTTCAAGTGGGATCGGAACCAAGATAAATCAAGGGATAGCCAAGCATTAAGGTACAGGAAGCAATCAACCCGGTCCCGACGCCTCCCCTAAGTCTTTCGGATCAGGGTCAACATTCAATGTTTCAAATCGGATTGACCCTCGAGGGTAAACGGTCTAAACTCTCTCATAAGCATGAATAAAAAGAAAGTGAACAATTTCGAATAGAACAAAGGGTAGAACAAGAATCAAGGTTGCGAAGCAATCCGTCCTATTTTCTCTATTCCCTTCTCCTTCTGGAAGAGTTTACATTCGAGTAGGAGTGATCAAAGTACCTAATTCGTTTTTCTTAGGATTGTACTCCTCCCAGTCAGTAAGATCTGATACAGAGCAGAGAAAGAGGTCAAAGGCAGTTAGCCAAGAGACTTCTTTTCTCAATCCGAACGCAAATGGAAACCTCCTATTTGATAGAATCCCGATATTCCTCAATCAGATGTCCCATAGAGAAAGGGTCCAAGTTCAAGGAGAGCGGGGAATGAGCCTAAGACTTACCTTCTACTCCATAAGATAGACTTATTCTGTATGAAAGAAAGAATAGGATCTTATCTTTTTTAGGGCAAGAAAGAATCAAAAAGCAACATGAATTAAGCGCTTACGCGAGCTACTTAAGTGAGTTCTGACAGTTTCGCTTACAGAGTGCCCTTCTTTACTGTTTACAGGAATCGAATCTGACAGGGAATGCGCTCTTAGGAATCCCCTAATATCCTCGTTCTAGTAAGTAGTGGGCAAATCTCTTTATTTGAAAGACTCCGCTGTGGCACTTTTCACCTTTCTTTCCTTGGGCATCCAAAAGTTAGCTAGAGAATAAAGCCGCTCCAGTTTCATCACAATAGTTAGAGATATCCAATGCAAACACGCACAGAAGAATATGCTTCGAATGCCCTGTTTTAAGGGGTTTAGAAAGAAGGAGCTACGGGACGGACTTTCAGAGAACTATGCTAGCACTCTTCTAGAATAGGTAAGAATCCACTTTCCCTTATCAGTGGAATGAAATGTTGCTATAGGAGAATTAGTACTTTCATCCTTATATAGTGAGAGCGAGCCTAGTAACAAGGGATTCCATTTCCGTTTCAAATACAGTTGAGAGCCATTATGATTCAATTATGCGAGCGAGCTTTCTACTTAGAGTTAGAGCATTAGAGTTTACATTTGCACTTTTCGTTCTAATATGGAGGCGAGCATTCATAAACGAGTCAAAAGTCAGTGTAGAGGTGGGCCATTTACTCGTATTAGAAAGATAGGGGGGAAACATCTCACTTCCTGAATTCATACCAATATAGATATATGTATTTCAATAATAAGACAGAACCCCCGTGATAGGGGATTGAATGATCAGTCTCTAAGTACCCGAAGCTGTGCTTGTAAATGTTGTTTCTGTTCGAGGTCAAGTGGAAAGTTACGTTCTTTCTTGTTTACATTGAAGAATGAATGATTTGTTGACGAAAGAGAAATCCAAGAATCTAGCATTACACATATAGAAGTAAAAGTAGAGAAACAACCTACTGACTCTATAAAAGTTTATAAACAACCTACTGACTCTATTCTAATACTCCAAACGAAAAGTGACCTAACACTTGTTGAAGAGAGGCACCCCGACCCGACCTTGCTAAACTCAAGAAATCGATTACAGCTGGCTCACCGGATCCCGCTCCAACAATAAGTTAACGCGCAAGGGCTTTAAGGTTTCGTAAAGGGTCGAAAAGAAAGTTCAGATTCCACGGTGAAAAAGCATTTCAACAAACAGCCGATAGAGTCCCTAAATTACCGATTAGCTATATGAGTCCACCCATGTTAAACGATAATAATTGCCCTTCTTTATCGACAGCTTCACCTTGTAGAAAAGATAGGTTATTGGCTTTACGTCTACGAGAGAGGTAGGTTGGTTCTTTTACTAAGATCTCTGGGAGTGAGTTCTGCTCGCTTACGTGAGTTTGAGTCTTGCTAAGGATCAATATCCGGATAAGTGCCAAAGTTTGCAGCAAGGAAGGTTTAGGTTTTCAAAAGAGAAGCTCATAGAGTGGAGTTACGAAAGCAGTAACAAACTATAGCATTCAAGTAAGGAACAGGATAGGATCAGTTCAAAAGTGAGCTGCCCGCTTCAAATCTACTTGTTCTATTGCAGCAATCGGGTCTTCAAGTTCCGGAGAGGTTGCATTATCATCAATAGCAATATGGGGAAGTCGAGTGAGAGGAAGAATCCCATAGAAAGGAGGCGCTCACTAACGTCCTCCGCTCCAACTCCAATGAGTGCAGCTCCTCACGCGCAAGTAAAACATAAAGATGCTAATGCTAGAAGGTATAGAATGGATTTGTAATATTCCCACACCTTAGATACTCGGCGCAAGAGAAAAGTCTAGGTCCAGGTCCAGGCCTCACAAGAGAAAGATCGGAAGCCGGGTGCTCGCTCCTTTGTATTAGAATTCTCATTTGATTCTCTACAAGAGAAGAAGAAAAGCTGGATAAGGAGAATGCACAGGATCAGTGCAAACCAAAGTAAGCTGCTTGTCCCGATGTCGCTCAAACTAGAAAGTGGTAGTGTTCCAGAAGAGAAGCAGGAGAACAATAAGCACGTGTTTCAGTCTACAGTTCTATTCTTCTAAATTCAGAGCACGAAGTGTTCCAAAATTCTATCATACGGAGCTCATTCTGATGCTTCTTATGGAGCTAAACTTTCTACCTAACATCTTATTCTCTTGCAACAGGATATCTCACTCTTTCTTTTCCGGATTCTAATCAAGCTTATGAGTAATCTGCTTCCCCTTCTTCTCCTTGATAGTGGGTTTAAGCCGAGGTGTAACTCGCTCACGCTGAAGACAGAAACGTTGCTTATTTACTTGTTGAATCTGCACATCTCACGTCTCAGAACCATGTCTGTTCTCGCAGGGGAACCATCAAGGTAAAGAAAAGGAACTGGCCGAGTCGATTCCGCTGATGAACCCTCTTCTTATCTTGTGGACTGGAATTTCATTGCTACTTACTTAGCCCCTTTGTGAACTGCTGACAAGCGATACTTTAGCATTTGATTCGATAGGAGATTCGGCTGGCTTCTTCTTATTCTTATTACTTAATGTAATGGTAGGATCAAAGATAGTAGGATCAAAGTAAAGCACAACTGAGTCAAGAGCTGCTTCACCGACCTAAACTGGAATTGAAGCTGATTCTCCAGCGGATGCTTTAGCTGATGATTGACTTTATACAGTTAAAGCTTTCTTCCCCAGCTGAGAATCCGGATCTGGAAACTAGAACATCACTTTCATTGGCAGACCCGACAACACAATAGGCACCCGGAAACCGATACTGTTTGATTGATTGATTGATTTCCCGCTTATAGAGAGCTTCTTGATACGACTCCATCTATCTCGCATTAACCGATAAGTAAGGTAGTCCAAAGAATGAATAGAATCTCCCTTGCTCCTGTTAGCGAGCTCACACTGTTTTATTAATAAGATATGCATTTAAGGAGCTGTCAGTGAAGATATGCATTTAAGGAGCTGTCAGTAGACAAGATAGGTCATTTGCCATAAGAATCATTGAACATAGCCTAAACGACCTGAATTCCCTAGTTTTATTGCCTTCACCGAGATTATGTCCTTCTTTCAGCGCCCAGCCCTGTGAACTTACTTGGCTTAAAGGACTCGACTCTAACTCCCCGTTAGCGCAACTCAATCGAACATCAATTTATTAACTAGATGGTCATATCAAAAGTGTGAATTGAAGAGTCCCGGCTTGTAACTAATCATTCCACCACTTTCCCGTAAGCACTTGTTCTTGCACCGCCACTTGTTCTTCTTGTTCTTGCACGCACCGCCATCATCTTTTGTTTTGAGACCGGGGCTCGGGCTCCCCGGGGAAGTAGAAAGAAGTCCAAGCGCCTGCCGCGCAACACGCAACAATAGCTACTGCCGCTAGAACTCGCTGACGCGCAGCACAGACACAGAGCAAGTAAAGCCCCCTTCCTTGCTTTCTTTGCTTTTTTTAGGGATTGAAGTTCATCTCCTAAAGGTGATTCAAAGGAATAGGAGTTGAGTATCCAAATCCAAAAAGAAAGGAATAATAACGAGCTCTGTTCTCTTTTGCTGCAAACTATACCTTCCTTATAAAACATGAAGTCAATAGAGGTGAATCGGTAGATGAAAGCTAAAGAAACTCAGAAAACTAACTCAATTGAATGCCCAACTACCACTATAGGGAAGAATGCTATAGGTACATTCGAGACCTAGCACAATGATGAGCCTCATCCCAAAAGTGCTCTTTTTCACCTCCATAAACAGCGGAGAGATATATAAGATATACAGATATCTTAGAAAAGAACGCCCTTGCAGCTTGGATACGCAAGATAGCTTCGTGTATTTGGATTTTGGTCAGAAGTCTAACTTTACGTGGATGATTCTCTGATTTCTCTAGCTATATCAATTCTCTTTTCCTTCCATTTTGTACTTCCGGAAGTAAGGGTCTTTTATTTCGATTATTCAATGTATCATCCAGCCATTTCTTGTTCCCTCTTCTCTTCCTTTACTATCCTTCCTATTCTATTAGGAAACAAAGCTTCTTCTAGAGCAAATAACATCTATATCCAATAAGAAATATGTTATGCTTCAATCGCCCTGGAGATTTAGAAGAGAGTCCTATTCATCACCTTATCTCCTCTTTCTCCCCAAACGGAAATTGGATGAAGCAGAAGCCACAGGCCAATGGCCCAGAGCGGAAGCAAGGCTTGCATTCACATCGAAGAAAAGGCCAATCAAAAGCGGCTTATACCTTAGATATGTTATTTGACGATAGAGATTTGGAACGTTAAGCAAACAACCAAGCAACCAACAACCCCATTCATGTATGTAGTTCTGAGGACTTTGGAAGAATGGGTCTGAGACTCCTCCACATAAAGCTGGATTTGATGAATGAAAGCGCCAACTCATGGATGAGCGATCAGAGTAACTAATCGGCACGGAGCGAAATGCCACTCAATTGAAAAGCATAGTAACTCGACCACCTATCGGGGGAGAATATTAGATTGGGGCAAAGAGTACCGTCTAGAACCAGAGGCACCTACTTGTGGGGTCCGCCCCTAATTGACCCAGGTAGGCTAACTTAACAGCTATGGGAGGGCTATAGTTACAAGTTTTGAGTTACAACGCAGGTATTCCCCGGCTTATGCGGATCTCTCTCTCTTTCTGCCCCAGCCAAGACACTACTAGACAAGACGACAAGCAGACAAGATAAGTTGCTTGGCCCCGGGAAAAACATTGCAATTTATGGCTTGTATACTATCGGCTCATCTCTGGCTCAAGGTTGCTAAGGTGTTGAAACCTAGTAGCTACTGATATTACTTGTTGCTCTGGACCACTACTAGTTGGTGTTGGTGCTGGGCAAGCAATGATCTGATCTAGTTTGGATGCGCGTAAGCTTACTTCTTTACTTCTTGAGGCGCTAACGAACTTGTCTCTATCTAATACTTTATCTTAATATAGCATATATAATCTAATCTTTATCAACTTATAGCATATATGGATATAACTTACTCGCAACGGGTAACCTGACTGACTTGATCAAGCATCTTCCACTTGAACTCGAGATTCCACTAGAACAAGAACAGGAATAGGGCATTCTCATATCACTCTTGCAACTGGTAACATCTCTTTCTTCTTAACCCTTTCCGACCTAAGCAAACTATCCCTGCAACCTTCTTGAAACTGCTGAAATGCAATTCCTCAGTAGTTGCTTATCGACTGGGCCCAGTAACTCTGCACCCTACTTTCTTACTGGAACGGGACTCTAATATCACTCAGGCAACTATCTTATATAATACCTCGGGCAATGAAACCTATGGATACAATTCATTTCACCCTGCTGGCTACATTGCTTCCAAGACTATTGAACTCATAAGAAACAACAGCAACTGTAAGGGAATTCCACCAGTAAGTATAATCATTCCACTAATAAGTAAGAGAAAAGCTAACCGCTGAGTTTAAGAGAAAAGCTAACCGCCAACTTCATATCTTAGAGCAGGAACTGGGGATTACACTCGAACAGAACCACTTGCTGAAGAAGGTGCTGAAAGCCTGGAAGATGGAATTGACCCTGTTAGTATTGGTTGGCGCACTCAACACCACTTCAGGCTTCTGAGAAAACTTATATTCCCGCTTCGTCACCAACATCCTAAATTTCCCTTGAAGACTAAACTAGGGGCCAAGCAGGATAAAGAATAACTGATTGAACTCGGTTAAGCCATATTGTTTCCCGCTCGCAACTATGATTTCTTTATTCCCTTCCCGCTCGCAACTCTCAATCAGGTCTGAAACTCCAAGGTCTTACTAGTGTCCTGATCCACCTCTGTCAACTGGCAACATTTCTGCATTTCTTAACAAATGCTATAGAAACTAGTAGTAGGGCTTGTCTCACAGCGATAGCAAAGGAACCAGAAAACTCTGTTCTAAAGTATGGTGTCGTAGTCCTATTACTTTTGCCTTAACCGAGAGACTTTCCTGTGCGGGGCGGGTGTGTGGGTGCGGCCCATTATTTGTTTAGTAGTTTAGGGCTTGTTGACTTCTGTGAGTCGGGTAGTTTACTTTTGAGCTCACTCCTCCTGTTGCTTACTTGTTTCATTCCTATACTAGGTAGGGTGGTTCCAGAGAGTACGAGCTTTGAGGCGAGGGAAATTCCCACTATCGAGAAGGAAAAGAAAAGAGTATTGAACTAAAGAAAAGAGTAGTCCAGAGCCATAACTAATGATCTATACTATTTCTCTACTACATGCATTATTTCTCTTATATTAGGATAACGTTTACTCCTAGCTAGTTTAGAAAGAGAGAACCAACTACTCCCTATTTCTTCTTTATTCCATTCTTTAAGTAAGGGTTAACGGGCAGGTCTAGTATCACTGAGACTGGCTATTCATTCTCGTCTACAATACCACCTAGGGAAGCTTCCTTATCTCAGTTCTCATGCCCACCGGAGCTAAGCTAAGGGCTAAGGCTTATTTTCCCTATTGACCACCCCGGACACCAATTACTTAAGGGTTGTGTTGTTGACTTTCTTTCCTAAGTAGTGGTCCAGAGAGTTCATCCCGAGTGACTTTCCTAGACGAAAACAGTTTACTTTTGAACTCACTCCTTACTGCTTCCTCGGTAGCTAGGTCTACAGAAGCTTCGGTTGCTCTGTCATACCTACAGTCTTTATTCAATGCGTAACGAGCTCACCTATAAATAGGGAAACTTAGGTAGCTTCTCAATCTTCCTCTTTTTCCCACCTCTCCTGTAAGACCAATCCTTTTCTGGTTTGACTTATGGTTTGAACGGCAGCAGCTAAAGTTCCTCCATTAATCTTAAGGGGGACCTTCCTCTCTACAATAGTTTAGATACTATCATAACCCTCACCCTGCTGAGATGAGATCCACTCTTCCAGCTGGGAGGTCTCCTTCTGCGTGTATGTTAATGCAATATTGTTGGATACATTGAACCCTTGTATATAGGCTTGTACCGGCCATGCTGCATAATATACCACGGCATTCAGCTCTTCTAAGTCAGCGCCTTCAGCTTTAACATCCTGCTCAGTAAGGTTCCGCCACGCTTGTGTGTCTTCTGTCGGGTTCTCTGGCATTACCTCAATACAGATATATCTACGGAAAGCTAGAAAACAGAGGAGCAGAATGCTGGTATAACAAAGAGGAAAAGAATTCAGGTAGAAAACTATCGAACAGGAGAGACAAGCAACTCCAGTTAACACCAACACAAAGTCCTTTGTTCGGGCGTTAGGGAGTTCTGCGTAAGTGAGCTGAAGAAAAGTACTTTATGATGCCCCGACCCCTGCTTGAACACCGACTAGTAACTACTAGACAAGTAACTACAAGCTCAGTTTCAAGGCAAGAAGAGAAGAGATCAAAGGTAGCCGATTGAAACTAAGAACCTAAAGCACTTTGAGAAATTGATAATATTGCCTTCCTACACACCAGAGTAGGTCTACTTCGTCCCTGGGGAGCCTGAACTAAATAGAAAGCATAGTAGGGGTGCCCGAAAGACGACATATCTTTCTGGAAATTGCCTGACAAAGCGTTATGAACGTGGAGCTACTATCCACATGAGTCCGAGTGTACAAAGCAAGCTAGCAAAGCGGCTCCCCAAGCATACTCACGTACCCGTCCAGCATAAAGTCCAACCAGAAATCCTTACCTTCCCCACAGCGAGCGTATAAGTTCTATTCCTTTTTTGTGGGATCCGTTCTTCTTTCGTGGCTTTCTCTTATGAGCTTGCCTCTTGGCAATCCCTTTCGGTGTCAACTCATGCTCTGGGCCAACTGTGGTTACTGGGAGAATTCTCGAGTGCGTTTTGCTCTTGATCTGAAGGTTATTAAGGTTTGACTTTTCTTGGTTTTAGCGGCCGTTTGCCATTCGAGAAAATGTTCTTTGAAGCGTTGTTAGTACTCTTTGCATAATTGGGGGTCTTGGTTCTTAATCTCTTGTTCGGATTGACCACTCTCCGTCCCTCACTACTTCGAGGCGACGGGCGATGTGGGACTCCCCGGACTCTACTACCACTGGAGTTTTGTTTGGGTGTAACACAAGAGACAGAAATGGTCTCATTCATCTCGAAAGCTGGCGACTTACTTGCTTGGCTTACAAGCGAAACCTCTATCTTATATACACAACTCCACTGATTCACCTCAAGCAATCACGGCTTCTTCAACGGGTGCGGGAACTATCTTTCGCCTGGTGACGATCCGATCTCTATATTCTATGATATTTCGAGTGAGCGCTCCGTGTGAAAGGGAGAACAAACAAGTCTTATCGCACAAACCTCGAGGCGAATCCATCTATCTAATAGCGGTCGATTAGAGAAATTCCATCCATGGCACGCACAGCTACCGATTCGATCACTCTATCGAGTAGAAGTCCAGGAGTGTTAAAGGATTAGTTACAAACTAGAGAGGTGTTACCGACCCCGAACAAGACTTGAAGTGTGGAATCCCATTATGTATTTCGAGCACATGGTATAGCTCTTAGTAAAGAAGCACACTGAACCAGTGTTATTGAGCCCTTTGACGAGGTAGATGCCAAAAAGAAGTACTTAAATGTCAATTTCCGTTAAAAAACCAGTACTTTAACCTCGGAGCAGACTTCAAAACACAGATTTGCATCCTAAAATCGTAGAGGTGTGTATTAATTAGTTCTCGAACTCCACGAAACTACTAGGTGAAAGCCTAACACCTCCTCTCTCGTATTCAATGAAAGGTATAGCAGCTGGGCGATGAGGAAGATGGGACAAGAAGCTTAGTTACTCAATTGACATATATGGGGATAGCTATCAATTCTTCTTGCACTTTCCGGAGTGGAGTTTTTTGTATCAATTCCATTCTGTCGGTCGTGTCGAACTGAGATTGCGGATTACTTGAGAACGGATCCTCATATCTTGAAACTGATCTTGAAACTGAAACTACACTTCCTGTTAGCGCCTAAGCTTGTTCACTTACTGTATAGGAGTTATGTTTGTTCGAGGTCAAGGAGATAGTTATGCACCAAGAAAAGTGTATTGTATATAATTGGTAACCAGAAAGTAGAGTTGAGTTCAAGGAAGAGCCATAGGTATTGTAGCCCGAGTGAGATTAGAGTCCGCTGGAAGCGGGGCGAGGCGAGGAGCAATGACACGATATGCGCGGTGCAAAATATGGTTATGTATATTTCCCGACAAACCTGTTGACTGTAAGACCTGCGGAAAGACATATGGGTTGGGGTAAGGGATCCCCAGAATATAGGGTGAAACCGAATACTTTCATAAATGGGCTGAGTCTCATAAGCGCAGAACAGCTATTATACTAGCTTAGCAGCCTACTAAATTCCTATACTAACTCCATTTCTCAAGATGGATATGTAGAACTCAACTGTGTATTGCTAAGGAAACTAGTGCCGATATAATGACTTATTTTATATAATCAATGCTGACATGAATAAGAAAGTGTCAGGGGGTTGGAATAGCATCATATTTGATATCACCTCCAATATTGTGAACATACTTATACTATCCAGTTTTATATACTATAAGGTTTTATTGAATTCAGAAACATCAGGGGAAGGTCACAAATCTTTCTTTGTGGAAACTCTGCGACATAGAAAGGAGAATAGGAAAAGAATACAAGGAACCATTGGGAAGCGTATCCGCCCAGTTGACTACTTTATGAAAACTACCATTCCTAAGATTGGAAGTTGCATAGCCAAGTTACTACTAGACAAACCGACAAGCAACGTTGCTTAGAAAGGTAAGAAATTCGCCAGTAGCCTATTTAGCAGCTCGCTCTCAATTGAAAAGAGTTGATCCTTCGGGATTCGTTACAGGAGGGTATTCCGCCTTGAGGCAGTCTGTAAAACATGGCCGGTCCACAGGAAATACGCGCCATGGGAAGCAGCTTTGATATAAGCGGAGAAAGAAAGTCAGGGGTATATCAAAGATCCATTTCAGAGAGACAGAAAGGGCTAGGGCAAAAGGCGGTATACCAAAGATCAATTTCAGAAAGACAGAAAAGGCTAGGGGTATATCAAAGATCGATTTCTGGGCTTTCTCACTTTGAACAATTGGAATTGAGGTGACCCGCTTTTCCTTCGCAATGGCCTATATGCTTTGACATGCGCGATTCTTCAATGCAAGTGTGAAGGGTAACTACTCCTACCTACTTGACATCCTGCACACTTTCCTGTCCACGCCTAATCTACCAAGCGGTAGGGGGGAAATGATTCGAATCTGCAGTCTTCAGGGCATGAGCACTCTTTTTCCATGGAAAGCCCCTATAACATAAGCCCCACTCTTTATCATTGGCCATTGATTCAGCAGCAGTTCCAAAGAAAAGGTTGACCCATTCGGGAATCATAGGATCCATGTGTATTTGAAACTCCCAAAAGCATTTCGCCCCTTACATTCCCATAGCAATAGATGGGCTGGAAAGAGAGGAGAGGAGATATTTATTCAAACAAGACAATAGCAGGGGACGGGAAGAAGATAAGAAAACGCCTAGAAACTAGATCTTATACGCTACGAGAAAGGAAAGAAAGGGAGAGCAACTGTAGGAGTTATTACAAGCCATAAACAAGTCCTATGTTCATCTCTTTCGACTGCTTACTCTTAGAAAGCCAAGGTCACACTTTGTTGCGGACTTTCACAACACACCTGGCTTATAAGAATCCAATTAGCCCGGAGCCAAGCCATCATCTTCTCCTGTCATTTGGTTAAGACTTGCTTCCTGCCAGAACGAATAGAACGAGATGCTCTTAGGACAGAAATGAGATCACAAGGAACTGACACTCCAATTCAATCTAAAGAGCCGAATACTTGGATTTTAGGAAAGAGAGCAATCCAATAATCCTTATTAATAGCGAGGGAAGGTAAATTAATAGCGAGGGAGGGTAAATAATATAGGTAGTTTTGGGCTGTTCCATTCTTTTGGTAGAGGCAGCTGTAAGGTACCCACTAAATTCTATGACATGCTCCCTATATATGACATGCTCCCTATAAGATTGGGCAAAGATATCAAGCTGGCAAGGAGCTCCTGGAAAGGCGAAGTGTAAATAAGCTCATAAAGTAGAGATCAGTGCCTAAATAAGAGTTGTTAAGTAATTAATCTATTAGTTGTTAAGTAATTAATCTATCTTCTATTCGTTGTGGACTATATGCAATATTTAGGAAAGCTGGTGGGTCTACTCGTTCCTTCCTGTCGGTCGTAAAGGGTGCCTATGCCTCTGTCCCTTTAGTGCTCTGTCCCTTTAGTGCTTAGTAGAAAGGTAAGGCTGCCAATACCATATTATTTGATTAAAGCAACCAACGGGCGCAAGTAAGCTTATTGGTGGAGCTAAGCTAGTGAGTTTTGGAATTCAGTTAAGCGTGAGTTGATAGTAGGTTACTTACAGTAGAGAGTTGGATGACCTTCTTATCGAGTGGGATTACGGAATTCTATAGAAGTCCATTTCGATTTCTTTTATTCCATTTCGAGGGCCCTACTGCTAGCTAGATAAATGCTCATGAAAGGGGCCGTAATGCTAAAAAAGTAGAAAGTATGGTATCCAGAAAATAGTATCAACTTGGCTTCCTCCAACTATCTATCTATAGTATAATAGGGTTCCTCCAACTATCTATCTATATCTATCTATAGTATAATAGGGAAAGGCTGCCTATCTTCTACTTCTATAAGCAATGGAACTAGCCCCCATTTATCGTCGTTTACGGCTGAAACCAAACCCCTTTTCTTGTTCTTTCACCTATGTTCATATAATCTTATGTTTCTTGTTTTTTCACCTATGTTCATATAATCTTATGTATGTATGTATAGCGTTCATATAATCTTATGTATGTATGTATAGCGTTCATATAATCTTATGTATGTATGGCTAATCTTAATCGTTCTATTGAATTCATTCGCTGCAGATCCCCATTTGAGTAAAGTACTTGAGCGGGAACAAGCTAATCTACTCGCCGTAGTGAGCGCGCCGGGCATCTAATATACTCCCAACAATGATAACTAACACATGTAGCACACCAGTAATAATCAATCAATCTATCTCTATTGGACTTCTTCACATCTGCAAGGTACCCTATCGGCTCTTCAAGGATTAGCTGACGGCATGGACCACCCAGAGAATTCGGATACACATAGGAAATCCATAAAATGTCATTAACTAATAAGTAGTGTAAAGTAGTGTAGTGGTGTAAGTAGTGTAGTGGTGTAAGTAGTGTAGTGGTGATCTATTTGTTTCAGATAGGCTTCTGTTGGTGATCTATTTGTTTCAGATAGGCTTCTGTGCAGTTAACAGGGCTGGTATTGTTGGCTATGGTCAACCCCTACTAGTTTCTTCTTTCAATTGTGGGGAAACTTCAAAGGATAGCATAATACTACCTAATATGGCATCTTAAGAAAACAAGTAATAAAGATGTGGAAATTCTTAGTTCTTATTGCTTGCTATGGTTTTGTAGTTCTTATTGCTTGCTATGGTTGTAAATGTTTGACATTGCTAACACAACACTCTTACATAAAGAAGTCAGAAGGTCTCCTTTCTCAGAGCCAATACACTTGCTAGCCTAATAATTCTTAGAGTCATTTCCCTATGACCACATGGCTGAGTAGAAGTACGACCATAACTAAGGAATACAAAGGAATATTCTCTGAGGTGTGATTACTCGAAATAGAACAATCTAATCCACTCTATTGTTTGGACGTCGTCATCAAGGCCAACTCATGCCCCTTAATTCACCTTTAGGATTATCATGTGGCCAGGAATCTCTATTCAGTGTGCCCTACGGAGAGGTAATCTCATATATATCTCACCCCGCGGTAATCTCATATCTCTCTATTTCACCCCAATAGTGTTGCCCACAAAGTCGCTTTGATACCAATTGTAATGACCCAACACTTAGACTTCACCTTTCACAGAGAAACCAAGCCTTTTCACCCAGGTTACTACTAGTTCTTCAGCCCAAATTACGGAAGTTAGATAGGTAGTCATTTTCAGACACTCAACCGAACATCTACCCCCAATGAGGACTAATGATACTATCACAGCGAAGAAATACTTCAATTCTTCCATTCCTTTCTGGAATTCTTTTATTGCGACTTTTCTTCTTCTATTACTATGCTTATTGCTACTTTTCTTCTTCTATCACTATGCTTGAGTCTCGTAGTTATGATTCCAAAATAGACTACTTTACCGGGGGCCTGTGTACTATCTGACTATCCTCTGTTTGGTACTCCTATTCTATTACTTACCTCTTGATAAGCCCCTTTACGATAAGCCCCTTGACTCTTATTTCATATATTCCAACTATATCCTTCATTGCGACACACACCCCTTTTATTCCAGGTTCAAAGGTACTCTTAGATAGAGGGCAGAAGCAAGAGGTCTGAAAATCACTTTTGAGTAATAAAGCTTAGCTTCTAGGTCGCATTTCATTGGTCTCTAAGGCGCTTAATCGTTTATCGATCTTCTCTTCTGGAAGGTCTAGGGTCATCCATCCACCGAATTCCCATTTCTTTCTTTTATTGGAAAGTGTTGGTAGCTTCTAGCCTTGAGCTAGAAAGTTTCATGGGGTTAGTGTACTATAAATAGAGAATGAGTATCTCGAAGGAAAGAAAGAGAGAATAAGTCTTATCTAATTGAGACTCAATCTATAGTTTGTACCTGCAGTCTGTCTATGATAAAGGACGAGCTGTGAGGCTATTGTTTAGTATTCAATTGTTAGTTCAAAGAAAAGCTTGTTCTTGTCCGAGAGAAGGGTTCATTGCATACAAAACTGTAGGTAGGCGCACACGAGCACTTAACACAAGTCAACCTTTACTAGACTTAATTAACCTGCCTGGCGCTGAGATGTATAAGTCAATAATACAGAGGGAAGTCAAGTCAATAATCCAGAATTTAGATAAGAGTTCCTATTGCTATTGCCCACTACACTCTATCGAGTTCAGCTAAAGAAACCAACCCGTCTGTCTCTCATCCTTCCTATTGCGTCGTAAATAATCCTATAGTCAAATTGAAACAAAAACGGTCTTCTATAGTACAAATTGAAACCTCAACTGGCTTAAGACATTCCCGTATCCTCATTGATCCCTAGGTTTTTTCATTAAGTCAACTGTTTTACAACACTAAGCTCTGCCCATTCTCAAATCCAATGCAAAGCACGAGAGAGAGTTCAATCCTTGCTCGACTTGGCCCGGCGCAGCATTGCTGTCTTCTTCGTTCTAAGATTCCAAGCAAAGACCATTTCCATCTCTAAGATTCCAGACCATTTCATCTCTAAGATTCCAAGCAAGACCATTTCCATCTATACCGCCTGCCGACGATGGACCTCAATCACCATCAGTCGGGCAAAGCTTGTCTCGTTTCATTCATGCTTCTTTATGTAGCCGAAAGCTTAGCTTGGATAAAGTATCGCTCTCACTTATTACTTGCAAAGGCTTTCGAGTCTCACTCAAGCGAGGTTGGCAATCCGAAGCGTAGGGCTTATATATGGATATGGAGTTCTCTTCGCCGCTAGAAAGGCTTCCCTTTGGATTTGGCTTCTAAACTACACAGCTTCACTCTACAGCAGTGACTCATAATAGAAAAGAATAGGGTAAACAACCTCAGGAACTAACTTGAAGAACGAATTGAGAATCTTTAGCCGTTGTTGGCGTTACCCATGTTATTAAGAAATAATCTATGTATAGGAGGATGCTTGAGAAGAGGATGCTGGCGCTTACAGAGTTTACAGCTGTCACAAATAGCCAATTCCGGCGTTTTAGTCCAGCGTTCGTGAGCTACGGTTCACTCATAGGGCTAGGCTAATAAAGAGTGGTTTTCCATGGAAAGCCCTAAACGGATCTTCTTCTCTTGATCACAGGCTTTCAGATGCTTCTCTAACTTCCAGCTTCAAGAGATACAATAGAAGATTGCGAAATGAGAGTTTGTAGCTTTACCTCCCGAGCCAGATATGAAATGGAGCGAGACTTGAACCTACCTTTAGGCCACAGACTTACTTGATTGAGAACTCGTGCCATAACTACAAATAAGTAGGGCGATTTATGCTCGTAGAGACGGAATTCACTAGTGCTTATTAAGAAGAGAACTGGAACGAATAGATAAGGAAGGGCCCCTTCCACTTAAGGAATATGCTAAAAACTACCCGCTATAAAGAGGGACAGGCTAATAGTAAAGGTAGTCTTCATCGTATTCCGTAGATCAAAGATCCGGATCCCTTGGTTATAGCCTCCAGTGCTGTAGCGAAAGCCTTGTTTTCAGTAGTACCTTTCTCATTAGTTGGAATTGCATTCTCATATTCCCCCGTTCTATTCTTTCCAGTAGTTGGTTCAGCCCAAGAAGTAGGCGTTGGATCCCCAGTTCGAGTGTCCGTTTTCAACGGTGGAGTAGTAGCTTGATGGCTCATAGGCACATGGAGTAAAGGAAGCCTTGGGTTCATTGGTTTCATAACTAGATAAGTGTTAGTAAAGGACTTCTTCAATAGTCCCCGGGGAAGGAGGAGGCTCAAATACTTTCAAGCAAGCCTTAGATGAAGTAGTAGCAGACCTATAGTTAAGAGCGGAAGAGCTAAAGAAAGGATAGGTGGGGCACTAGACAGAACTAGCCTTCAAGGGCGGGAGGTTCGAACTCAAAAGTATGGTTCTAGACCTGTAGCTAAAGAACAAGAGCGAGGGGTTTGAGTTTAAAAGCAAGTAAAGCAAAACGAAAGGCAAAGAAAGGCAGCCTTATTGTAAGTAAAGCAAGGTTTGGTGTCAGTAAGGGGAAGGGACAAGTACCAATACGATAATCAGAGTCAGTATAGTAAGGCCGGGTAACAAGAGCGTAAGAGTTCAAGCAAGGGCAGTCAACTCCTAGGTTCGTAGTTCAAGTGCTATAGTCAGTGTTCGATCTGATAGTAAGTAGTGAAAGCATGGATCGGTTGAACTCGCTACCGCGCTACGCGAACACAACAGAAGTGCAGAATTCTTTGGAGTCAAAGAGTAGAGGTATGGATTTGAGAATGAAAGGCAAGGTGTGGGCTCGGGCTATTGAGTTTAATACGCTCCCACGTTACTTATTCTTATTTACTATCAAACCACGTTACTTATTCTTATTTACTATCAAACCACGTTACTTATTCTTATTTACTACTCTATCAAACAAATACATTATGGAGTTTATTGCGTGCATTTGTGCTCGAGTTACTTGCCGGAATGTCACTATTGATAACAAAGAATCGAGTTACTTACTATCCGAATTGAACTAGTACTAACATAACTTGACTTACCCTGCAAACCCAGCCCTGCCACTAAGGACTTCCGCCTTGTTCTACTGCATCTCCGCCCTTGTCCCCTAGCTTTTATAGCCCTACTTTACTGACACCTAAAGCGGACTTACCTTACCAGCAAACTTTCTCCCTTGACTCACCAAGCAACTACAAAAAGGCAACTGTCAGAAAAGAGCTCATATAATACATTATTTGTAGTTACTACTTCAGATGTGTTTATGGCGGTAGCGAGTCATTCTTCTTTTGTATAGGCTTTAAATGCATTATCCACTATATTAGGCTTATCCCACATGTATTTTCCCATCAAACGGGCACAGATGAGCGGCCCCAAAAGCATCTATTGTAATAAAAAGAGTGGAGCGGCCCCTTTTTGAACTCGCTACCGCTACACATTATACGTTACTTGGTGGACTTGGTTATGAGAGTTTGATTCTTGCTTGCACTGGGTTAAAAGTCCGAGTCTACCCGGTCTCATTCTTAAGCACTAGCATCGGTCTTACTAGACACCGCATCAGGCTTACACTTACTGCTTTGGTTCTTGCTGGCACTGGGTTAAGGCTTGCACTCCTTAGCTGCATCCCCATACTAGCTACCCTGTACTAATTACTAACTACATACTGAGTAGCACTGGTTGAAGCCTTTAACTCCTTAGGCACATTCCTAGGGGTACTGCTTGGTCATTAGTCGTAAAACAACACTTTAGCTACACTTACGTAGTTACTTGGCGGTCATTAGTAGTTGCTTGGTGCCTGAAACACCTACCAACAAGACCGAGTCCCCTATGGACTAGATCAGAATCAAACTAGCGAGTAACAGCCTTAAACTAGATCCGATCAGACTCCACCAAGTATCACCGAGACTGGTGCTGTGTAGTTACAGGCTCTAGCTCGGTAGCTAAGGTCTCAAACGACTCCTACTAAGAATGGAGCTGAGCCCACTGAGACTTCAACCTTTGTTGCGCTCGACGTAAAGTTCGTTCCAGTTTCTTCTGGATAAGGTGCCTCTCGTTCAATGGTTAGGTGCCTCTCGTTCAATGCTTGCAGCTCAGCTAATACCTGGCTCATTCTTCTATTTGACCATCAAGATGTTAGTAAGAAATGCACTTCTGGAACGGGGGCCTGGCTCATTCTTCCTTGAGAACAGGACTTAATATAAGGGCAACTCCCTACTACACTTGATAACTGTAACTTGGGATTCTCTTTCTTCCCTTAGTAACTGATATTATTATATATAGTTATTAATTCCGCAAGTAAGCTTCTGTGAGTTCTGCTTCTGCTCCCCTCTGGCTCATCTAATCTCTTTCCACTCCGGCTTCCCTATCTACAACTACTGGCTCATCTCTTATATAAGACTTCTGGCTCATCTCCACTAGCTGGTAGTAGTGGCTAGTTTGATAGCTCAGCAGACTTCCTATGGCTCTTTTCACTCATTAGTGACTGGATTTCCTTCCCTAGCACTACTGCCTTTAAGAATAGAGTTTACTTACCTAGACCTCGGATCTTGCTCCACAGATCTAACTGCTTCCCTTTCCTCTCTCTACTCTGGCTACTCGGTCTTCAACAAGAACAGCAGCTGGCAAAGCTACTACTACAAAGGCAAAGAAGTAAGGGGTCGGGGCGCCTATTGGCTATCAAACAAATACTGCTTTGATTTCTATTTCAACTCCTGGACTACACTACAACTACTACTATATTAATTCTAAGATGAGACCTTGCCTCTCGCTTCCCTTGATTCTTATTAAGAACACTGCTTCCCTTTCTGACTTCCCTTTCTGACCCGACCCTCGCCTTGTAATCGAATGAAACAATTACCCTAACAAGTAAGTTGACCACCCAAACAAGCTAGTCAGTAAACCTGCATACCCTAGTAACAGAGGAATTCCACAAGCCTACCCGAGTAACTGAATGATGAGTTGCGGTAAACGGGGTCAGTCTAATCTAAGCGTTGCATTCTTTATTCTTTCTATTATTAATATGAGCTTTCCTAGCCTGCCTAAACGATAACAACATACCTTTTCTTTATTGGAGTTTAAGGGGAAGGAAGGGGTGCGTGCGAAAGATATAAGTAGAGAAAACAAATCTTATGTGGAATCTGAAACTGCCTATGATATAATAATGGGGACCCACAAATAGCTGGAAACGGGCTTCGTCCCACAGACAAGTAAACAGGCTTGCTTACCAAGTAGACAGGCTTGCTTACTAAGTACTTGTAATGTAACTCCCACTCGATCGAAGGTCAGGGGCAGGGATCAAAAGGGCAGCAAAGCACTAGCTTACAGGGAAGAACAGTGCGTAAAGAAATATGAGACACTATAGACAAGGGAATGCTACTGGACAATGCCACGGACACTTACTTTTGATATAGTCACTTCCTTTTGATATAGTCACTTCATAATTAGTCCTCTTACTTTTAGTCCAGCGCTATTACAGGTAAGAGTCAATCAAAACGGAAAGCAACATAGGCCTTTATTCAGAGAGATTCTCTATGCTGGCAACAGCTACTCCAATTACCCCCCGTATAAACTCCAACATATACAGTTTGTCAAGCAGGGCGATGATCGTTATCTCCGAAAAGGGGACAGAAAAAGCTCGCGGCGTCTAGTGATTCCCTCATCTCCGGACAGGGGCAGAATGATCTATCTATTATAGAATCTAAACCCTTAAACCCTATCTCCCCGAACTATTGGTTTCCTTTGCCCTACTAGGGACTGCCGGAAAAGTGATGGAAGAAGTCCATTTATACGGACCACCTCTGTCCTATTGCGAGAGGATACTATGCTTATAAATAAGCTGCTATATCCCCTTGCCTGCTACTCAAGTTCAATAAAAAGAAACTTCTCGATTTCGAACTGATGTGAGGCTTTAAGGAGTGGGAACTAAAACAGCTCTTCTGGTCCAGCCCACCAACTCCCGCTCTAACTGTATAGAAAAGGGATGATATAACGGATGGAATCAAACCCCAAAAGAAAGGAAACTCAAAGGGAAAACACGTCTACTGCAAGAAAACTCAAATCGACGCAAAGTAATGAGTTAGGATTGAAGATAGGATTGGCTGGCAGGAAAGGCTTTTCTTAGGACTTCAGCTAGATGACCTGCAACTGAACCTTTGATTGGCCCTAGGAGGGCATTTGTATGGCTTGAAACTCCAACTGGTCCTATGGGGCTATAGATAGTGACTCCAACAGAAACAGCATCTAAGCTTTCTCCAATGATGGGAGAGAAGAGAGAAGAAATGAAAGAGAAATCATGCCACTTCACTTGAAGAAGATTGGGAAGGCTTACTTGAGACCGCCTTACACAAACAAGGGGGAGCTTATGAATGAAAGCAAACTGGAACAGTGATGAGCAGTCGATCTAGCACTTTCCCAGTACTTTATAAGGAAAGGACATAAAAACGAGGGGTTTGAGTCTGTGGGGTGGGTAGCCTACACAACAGGGAAAGAAAAGAGGGACTATTCGGAGGAGACAGCGCCTATCAGTAGGAAAGACGGGAAGAGCCTATGAATAAGAAGGATAGAGCCAATGAATAGGATTTACTGACGGGGGAAGAGAAGAGCCTATGAATAAGAAGGATAGATCCTATGAATAAGAAGCGAATAGGATTTCTTGTACGACCCGATATATACGACAACATTGTAGACTGACTGACCCCTGTATCCATCATTAAGGAAGAAGAAAGAGGCTGGCTTCTAATTGACTACTTAAGGAAGAAGAGGCTTTGTTTACTACCCGCAGCAAGAACTCACTACAGCGCAACAGAGTAACGTCTTTTGTTGCTTGTTGAGTCAGAGCAGTGAGCAAGTCCTGAGTGTCTAATGAAAGTGTTAGTGCAGCCAAGGGAACAAGGAATGATTCAAACAGTTCTCAAAAACTCGCACAAACAAGAAGCTTTCTTTTCTCATATCTTATATATGCTTTCTTTTCTCATATCTTATATATACTATGGATGTAATATCTTATATATACAATGGATGATGTTCTTATGTATGATTTCTGGAGTTTATTCCATTATTTCTAATTGTAGTTTCTTCAAGTGGATGTTAATGTGAATGAACCATAACTATGTAGACCTATTCTTAATAGATTGATTCCTACCTAAGATATAATAGAATATAGACTTCCTATAGAAGCTACAAGTGCCGAATTCGTACTTTCTTTGCTAATACTTTTCTAGTAGTATTTTCTAGTTGTATTTAGACTCCTAGTATGAGTATGTGAATAAATCTAGAATATGGTAAAAGTAATCAAAGCCAAAGTGTCTTTTGGGTCCCAATTCCAATAATATCCCCATGACTCATTAGCCCATACTGCTCCACTAAGAATGCCTATGGTTAAAAAAGAAACCCTAAACACTAATGAAACGATCACTCGAACAGGCCAGGACATTATGATTCTTATGCTCACTTTCTCACTCCCCTTGAAGACCCGCTTTCCTATTCTTCTTTTTTCACATGATCCTAATTCTTTTCTCGCTTCTGATCAATAGGAATATGCTTCCTCACCAAATCCAGCTTAAGATCCCACTTCTTCTCTTTCTACTGCTTAGATTCGGCTTGCTGCTTCCTTTTTCACAGCTGATGCTCTGGTCTACTTTCGAACTATAACATATGCACAATAAACAGATTCCATAAATGATGAAACAAGGCACTCTTAAGATTCCATTCATGATTTGTTTTCCTCTGCGCTAACTGGAAAGGGTGTTTCAGTCATCCCTTGTTTGATCCGTGTTGTCAACTTGAATAGAATGTCCTGTTCCTGTTTACGGTGTAATCGGTTCGGTTCATCAAGGAAAGTGAGAGGTTTTCAATCGAAATAAGAATGAGAGGTAGCGGTCGGTAAGGTCAGTTGAGAGTGTCAGTTTACAGAGGAGTGAAAGGCTTAACCGAGTCTGTAGATAGAGGTGATTTGACAAAACCAGGAGCTATTATGAGCGCCAAGTAACTACTAACGACCAAGCAACTAGTATATAGAAGAATCAAAGTAGTTAATAACGGAATGAAACCCAGTATGACCAGAAACCGAGGTACACCTATGACTTCTTCCCTATGACTTGAAACCTTATATGAGCAGCTACCTTCCCTATGCCCAACGATTAAGATAAGATTGTACATCCAACTCAATAAGTGATGTTTTAGTGAATTTGAAGCCTATAAAAAGGGTATGTCAAACAGTTAATAAGCCTAGTATTCTCTTCTCGGCCTTTGATGCGAGGTATCTTATCTAGCCTTTACTTGGAAATAAGCCTTCTTGCCCGGAACCTTATTTGCAGTTGCTTGCCTCTGAGTTGCTAGTAGAATTATTCTTAGTAGAAGTAGGCGTTAACACTAGAGGTCGGGTCCGCTAGGGGGCAAGCTAGTAGTTGATTTCTACAGTAGTTAGTTTACTTAAAGGGGTCTCATAAGAAAGAAAGAAAGGAACCAATGCAGTTAGTTTGTAGTCGTTACTTGGCTGATAGCAAATGGATAAATGGGGTGGGACTTTTGTTCTGCTTGTCTGCTTGGCGGGAGCTCACTGGAGACTTCACCACCGATTCTATCTACACACTGTGCCTCAAAGTCTAACTTAAAGGAAACATTGCTTTAACTAACTTAAAGGAAACATTGCTTTAACTAAATTCTAGAATAGGGTAGCTCTCCTCTGATTCTCACTTTAAGGAAGTCGTGCTTTTACTATATTCTATAATAGGGTAGCTCTAAACAAGCACCTACATATACTCTTAAGCAATAGGGACCTCAAGAAAGTGTTATGGATTTGATGTCTCTTCTCTTCCAGTTGTGCGTTAGGAGTTGAGCCTCGCTACAATATACTCAATTCGAAACTACAGCTAACACAGTAAACCTAAACCTGCTTGCTGTAGCCGTAACAATCTGTGGTTACCAATCCGAGGTGTTCTCGACCCAACTCTACTATCTTCTTTCCCAGAAACATCATTTCCTCTAGTAACTGCTCCTGAGTCTACAGCTTCTGTTTCAAAGCCCGATGATTCTTAAACACCCGAACTTTACTTAACTTGCAGCTGACTTAGACACAATAACTCTACTTTCCTTTCGTACACATACCTTCGAACTTGAACTTATAAAGAATAGCTTTAGCCCTTTCGTGGCCTATCTATTGTCTGGGTGAACCTACCTATTGTCCGGGTTATAGGTTTAAGGAAAAGAATACTTACTCGGCTCCTAAGCTTTAAGGGCACAGGTTTTTCTTCCTGTCGATCTTTCCTTTCTTTCTTTGGCGTATGTATACCTGAGACAACGAACAAGGTTACGCTCTGGCACCCTACTTATCTATCTGGCATTTTCTGAGCACAGAAAGAGTAGCGGCTGAGCAAGAACTCATTCCTTCCGCAACCGACTGCTCAATTCACATTGCCTTCCCATTTCCCCAGGAAGCTGCTTTTCTGTCTTTTTGATCGGTCTAATAGGATTACTACCGCCTGCCTGTATTGTTTAAATTGAGAATTGTTGCAAGAGGGGCTGTTTCATCTGTCTTTGGTGACCTGTCCCTTGTAGATAATTCTAATACAAGAGACTCAGACCAGGATAGCTAGTTACTTAGATCGGAATGAACCAAGGAAGTTACAGACTTCAACCCGATCCAATCAGACTGAACCAGGGCAGTGAGAATGAAAAGCAGTGAACCCAAGGCTTAAACGGGGGAGTGATAGACTCAAACTCGGGAGTGACAGTCTGATGCTATGTAGCTAAGGTCTCTAATGCTTTACCAGAGGAGAGAGAGGCGTTAACACTAGAGGTCGAGTGCATTATAGATGATAGGCTGTGAGAGTTAGAGTTTAATACCGGTAGTTGTTGTCCTAGTAGTTAGTAGTCCTGGTAAAGGTATAAGCCAACCGATTGCCCGCATCTAGTAGTAGTAGAGTAGTTTCATCCGTGCTTTGTTCACCCTAGTAATAGCGGCAGTCAAGTCTCTACTGATTAACTTAGTGCTTAAACTTAAAGGACCTGTTGATTACAATGCATTTATATAAGAACACTATATCACTTTGTTGGCTATAAGGAGGGCAAGTCAATAATTCCGCTAGTTTGCCTGAGGGGTGTAATAAGGCTAGGGTTGAATACGGAAGGTCAGTCAGTCAAGGCTAGGGTCTATTTGATTAAGGATAAATGCACTATAGCAGCTTTACGGTGACAACATAGGGAATTTCCTATCATTTTCATTGAGCAGAAGTCTTACGCCGAGAAATCCATGGTTTACAGCGCTATGGTTGGTTACCCGTTTCTATCTAATGCTAATATAAGTGCTCCAACTGCTTCTTTTACTTACCATTACTTTTCATATACAGTTAGGGCACCGCACTACATTATTAGAGAATCTTATAAATACAGCAGACTCAAAACAGCTTACTTTAGTTGCTTGGCCCTAATTTCTTTGACTTGCCTACTTGTCTGCTTGGCTGAATGGAGTTGAAAGAGCAGGTTAGGGAGCTGTACCCGGGACAAGATACATACGGGAGAATAACTGATGAGAGGGTAATAAGAATGAGATAATTACGAGAATCTAAATAATAGGGCACGCACAGTCCATACAATGAGTAAGTCCATAAGAAGTACAGTCACGTCCGTCCATACAATGAATAAGTAAATAAGAGAACACTGTCTATACAATACAATAGATAAGTAAATAAGAGCACAGTCAGTCCCCATACAATGAATATAACAAAGGGGTCCAGCCGAGTCCTCTCTAGTCTTAAGCTAAACCAGTTGGAGCTCCAGTTCACCTTTTTCTTTCCTTTGCGCTCTACTTTCTCTTTTTTTAGCTCTTTGATTCTTATGGTATTGAGTCCTCCTTGGCCTTAGGCTCATATTGTTTTTCTCAATAGGGCGGCTCTATAGAATCCTTCTTCCATGGTAGGGCTAGGGGCAGGGCATCCGTGAATTAATCCTCCTTTCCTTTGACTTTCCCTCCTACTAAGGTAAGGGACTACTGAGCGGCATACTCAAACGGGGACAATAAAAAGATGGAGTATGGAATGATAGCAATAAACCTTGAAATAGTGAGCTCTTTAGATGGAATCACAATCTCCGCTCTTCGATAGGGCAAAGCAACTGAGCCTCATGACAGTAGCCATAGGTCAGAGGTAGAGGAGACAGAGGTCACAGAGAAGGTAGTAAAGAGAAGAGATGCTGCCCTCAGCTTGTTGCGGTAAGTGTGATCAGAATTGCACTCCTTCTTTTGAGTCCTGTGTTCGCCCTCTTGCCATAATTCTTAATTTCATCTTTCCTGCGCCGTATCACATTGACCCAGCTGCCGGCTACTTAACCGATTCACTTAGGGCATACAGGCCAAGCAGGCATACCAGATATAATATAGTATAGACCAAGTAGAGATAAGAGCCACACAATTCAGTATAGGCCAAGTAGAGATAAGAGCCCCACAATTCTCCCTCTTGCTCATCCCAAGCCCTATGTTCGTCATAAAAAATAGGTGCTTACGCTCTAGGTCGAGGCCTCTAGAAGAAGTTGAGGGTGCTAAAAGAAGTAGGCCCTTCTAGTCAGTTTGTTTGACTTCCAGTTTCATGCCTAGTTTCATCCGATCCGTGTTCCAGCCCTATAGTAAGTTGTAAAAGGAGTAATTACAGAATAGGAGTGGACTGATAACCCTGCTGGCTCTGCTGGGCTTGTTGAAAGAAGTCAAGTTAAGAATTGCACTCAGTAGTTAAAGTCTAGTCAAGAAGAATGGAACGGCGTAGTCCAGTAGTAAGCCCACCGATTGCCCGATGCTCTAGTGCTGTAGCTTGCCCGGGTAGCAAGTAGTAGAATAGTCCAGAGCAATAACAGTATGAGTTTGAAGAGCCAGAGAAGAATTCAGTATTAGTTGACTTGGTCTCAGGTAAGGGAGTTGAGTTAGAGGAAGAATCATCAATTACTTGCTTTGAAGCAGAAGAAACTAGTTCAGGATCAGAGGAAAGATCCGGTCTAAAGAAAAGAAATGATCAAAACAATCCAATCACAGAAATGAGAAAAACAATCAAATCACAGAAATCACAGCCAAGTCACTACTAATGTGACGCGGCAGTGCCGCTAGTTCTCACACGAAAGAAAAGTTCTCTTTACGCTATACCGACTCAGTAGAAACTCTTTATAAGAAACCCTAGAATCACGTTTACTCTCCTTATATAGGAGATTCCACTAGGGATTCTGACAATCACTTCACTCTCACAGGACTACCTGGACTACCAGGACTACCTGGACTACCCCTTACTAGCTACACTCTTTAACTCTAGCTCCACTCTTTCTATTACAATAGATGTTTTCACGGGCAAGACTCAGTGATAACACAAGATTCGAGTTATGAACAAGTCCTGTGTTTGTTGACTTCTGCTTACGGAGAGATTCAATTACTGGTTGCCCCATATAGTACGTTTATCAGCTCGAATAAGGGTATTAGTTTACTGATAGAGAGACAAAGCAATCTTCTCTTTGCACACTATAAGAATAAGGGAAGGGTCTCTTCTGCGCACTATAAGAATAAGGGAAGAGTCTTTTTCTTTTTGTCCTACAGCAATAATAAGGGAAGGGTCTTTTTCTTTGTGCCCTACTTCTTGTAATGGCGGTGAATTCGATACGGTAGACTAAGCAATCTTCTGCCCTCGATATATGGTGTCGACAAGAGAATAAAAGAAGCAGCAAGCGGGCAATCTTAAAGGGGTCGATAACACGGTTGGTAACTACACTTCGTATCCTGCTGTAACTCACAAAGTAGTACAATCTAGTTATTGGCTTTACGTCTATGAAAGAGTTCTGTTATTGGCTCTAAGTCGGTGTAGAGAGTTTCTTAAAGTGGAGTGGTTCGGCAAAAGGAATGCAGTGAGTTGTTTTTACTTCATTCTATAAGTCTGTGGAACGTGATATGATCTTCAACATGTTTCGAGTTTCCGTAAGCAGGTTAGGTTATAGAGTTGCGGGATATTGGGGCCTGAGCCAGATACGAGCCCGATACTTTAGATTCCTTACTTCCTAACGCACTTAGTTGCTTGTTTACTTCTGGAACTCTACAGGATTAAGGTCTTGTTCCTCAAAACTCTGGACGCGCTGAGTCTTGATCCGAAGTCAATTCCATTTCTTACTTAACTGACGATGCGCATGCTCTATAATGGGAATGTAATCAACTCGCATCACAAACTTGAATTGAGAACTCCGAGTGGTAAGTATGTTTTTGAGAAAAGACACTAAGCATTCCATTCTTCAATACAAACTATGATTGCTGCTTACACTCTAACTCAACTTTCTGAATCACCAACACTCGAACAGGAACAGGGGGGGTGAACAGCCTAAAGGGAACCATCAAGGCTAAAGAATCCCACAGGAGACTACCAGAAAGAAACCCATGGCTTGTACTGCTGCTGAAAGCCTTTGACCGGTGGGAGCAGGTGTATCCCGAGCAAGAAATGGTAAAGATGCTCTTCTCGTCTTACAACTCAATGAGGGCTGTTTTCGAAGATATGAAAAGGATAAAGGAAACAGAGCGGAGCCTAGATCAAAGGTTGGAAAGCTACCTAGATAGTAAAGGGTGGCAAGAAGAGTCTACAGTACTTCAGTTGAAGCAAAAATGCTTCCTATTGGACTGGAGAGCGACCAATCGAATCTTGGGCAGGCCCATAAAGACAAAACAGATGTTACTATATGGTAGGCCGAGTAGTCAGAAGACCCTAATGTTTGAAATGCTGGGAGAGGTATGGGGAGCCCAGCACACAGAAAACACTCCTTCCTATTTGAAATGCTGGGAGAGGTGTTGAATATATACCATGCATCCACTATAAAGAATGACTGCAAGGGGGTGCATGATCATTATGATTTGTGGTTGTTCGATGAATTCCATGTTGCAGAGGACGAGGGGATGCAAGCAGGACTAGGAAAGGCTATCATGGCTGTAGCGAATAACACTTGATTAAGAGTATTGGATGGGAAGCAATGCTGGTTAGACGCCAGGTAAGGGAGGATGTTCCACAAGAAGAACAATGTACCGGGTGTCACCAGCAACCATTATCCTGCAGCAAGTTTACGCGAGAAGGGACCCCATTCCATGAAATATTCCTGAGGTTATGCTTCACAAGCAAGAGACCCGCTTTAAAGGCTGAAAGGAGAATAGAAACTATATGGGGGTGCATGCAAAGGAGACTTCTACAAATGAGAGAGAAAAGGCATCCTTAAGATCAGTGGTGGAACTGTGAATGAAAGCTTATGATAGGGAGCAAAGTCCCACTCTCAGTAATGTACTGGCTTTGATACCGAAGCAAGAGAAGGAGAAGAGTATTACTTATAAGCAAGAGAAGGATAAGAGTGAGTTTTGTTCGGATAGCCTAGATTTAGCTGTGACTCATTGTTACTAATGTGACTCATTTAAGTGTTACTCATTTCATTGGAATCGGTCACTAGCTTGGGAGTTTACAGAGTTAGATTAGCAAGAGAAGAGGAATGGTTGACAGCTGCAATCGGGTCTTCAAGGGCAGTTTCGTCTTCAAGTCTTGTTTCGGGTACCGGGTATAGTGTTTACTCTCCAACAGAGGTGGGCAAGTAGGAGTTACAGAATTGCACTCAGTAGTAGTTAGTTTACATAGGTAGATTGGAGCCCTGTTCCTGTTCCTTTACTGGTCTAGTAGTTCCTTGGCCCGTGCCTTGGCGTCTAGTAGTTCCTTGGCCCGTGTCTTGGCGTTGTTAAATAGTTCATTTCTTCCTATAATACTTATGGCCTAAACTAGCATATCTTAACCTCTGCTCTGATTCTTGAGTAGCAATGCCAGTTCTAGTTTACAGTGGAGAATTACCAGCCCCAGTGCCAGCCCTTTAGTATAAAAAGGCAAAGAGAGAAAGAATCCAATAAGGTATACCGAGTATAATTATCAGAGTTTAGGTAAGTAAACTATATTCTTAAAGGCATAAGCACTAGATGGGTTAAGAGCAACCAAGCAGACAAGCGAGGATAAGGAGTCGAGTACTATAAGTTCCGGGAGTTTCGTTTAGTTGTTTCAATTCCTAGATCATAGGCGGGTGGAAGAGATTCCATTAATGATTTTACTGCAATTAGATCCTTATAGACTCAACCTTACATTAATTCAGGAAGCAAGGGAGCAAGCCAAGAAATAACCTCGTAGCCAAGAACGGATCTTGCAACTTGAACTCGAACGGAACCTATCTCTTCTCTCGAACGGAACCTATCTCTTCTCTCGAACGGAACCTATCTCTTCTCCTGTTAAAGACTTAGAGCCAATGACTTATCTCGTCGACTCTCTTGCATCACATCTAAGATCTTATTAATATTACTTTTCTCTATATCCAACTCTAAGATCTTATTAATATTACTTTTCTCTATATACAACACCTTTCTCAATTCCTTATCCTCAAGAGAACTTAATCTATTCCTTATCTTCAAGAGAAAGAGACGAGTATGATTGAACATCAGCATTAGCTTTATCAGTACAGTAGGTAGAGATGATCGATCTTATTTCTATAAGGATTACACTCGAACTAGGCGAACTGAAAGAGATGCTCTTATGGATTCAACTTCACCTAGAACTATCACTGGCAATGATGAGGCTTCTGATCCGGGCTAAAGAGTGTCCTATCCTATCCTTGGTTACCAAATTCTATCTAATGTAAGTGAAACTCGAACGGAACCGCCAGTTGCTCACTTTGACACTGCAGCTTCTTTTCTTCTCTTGAAACAGTGTTTGGTGCTGATCCAGTATCTTCTGTTTTCGATGTCTCCTTTCCTAGCACCACAACTCGACTTGGACCACACCTTGCTTCAGCAGTTTCTCATTCAATTCCACTTACACTCAACAGAGATTTATTAAACGAATACACAGTCAACTGGCCAAGCGTATACTACTGGACTACTATACTAAACCTCTCCTCTGTAAACTCATACTACAAATACTGATGAAACTACTAGACTACTTGTTGGGGCAATCACTTAACTTGAAACAAGGAATTCTATACTTAATTGAACTACACTTGAATAACAGACCTCGAAACTCCCCTTTCTTTAAGACTCGCTCTAAGACTAGGATCCAACTTTCACTGACCTGGCTAGCGAATAGAATCAACAATCTAATAAGTGCTGACTTGACTGATCTTGATGTAGTCTTTTGAAAGCCTTAGCCTTGCTAGCACGCCCCAACACAGACCGAGAACTGTCTAGCCGGAGTTGTGTAATTGAGATGATTCTTTGATGTGTTTGTGTTTACGAACGAATAGTCCACATCCGATGATCCACATATTCTTTTTCTGTCCTTAAAGATTGGCGTTGGGTGGTTCATTCCCGACGTCACATCCCTTCTAGCCGTTATTCGTGATTGATATGGTGCCTGTAAATCTCTGTCTGTCCTATTAAAGCAAGAAAAAAGAGTAGAATGGGAAGTCAAGTCAGAAGGGCGCACTACCCAGTACTACCTTCTTGAGCTACACACTCCTTTAAGGAAGTTATTGAAGGAAGGTTAAAGTACTTGCACGGAAAAGAAGTAAAGCAGGCAGCCCATCTCAATGGAGTAGAAGCGGGCCTTCGCTGGACCAATCCACTTTTCTCTCTATCGTCTCGAGTTAGAGCTAGTCTAGTAATCCAAAGAGAAGCGTATTCCCCAGAAGTGGATATGAGTAACCTAGAAGTTGGCAATCCATTGAAGATTGTCAGGGAAGTTCCGGCGAGCAATAATTCCTGTCTAGAAGCTGGTGCCATACGAGTAATAAACCAGCTGTAACCGTTTTGGGTTTCCCCTTTATTTCCCATAAGTCTGCCATACGAGTATACCAGAGGGGGGAGGTATTGAGTTCTGATGCTTCCTAAACCCTAAGCTAGGCGAATCAATAACAAAGCAAGACGACTTTCCCTCAGTACGGGCCATAACCGAAGTCAGAAGGCTTTCAATCCAATATGGTACGCGGTGCTTATCAAATCAAAAACCATCCCTTCCAAGTGAGTTAGAAAGGTAAGAGTCTTTTACCTACCTAGTATCACTTCTAACTTTCTAATAACTAATAATAAAAAGAAGATAATAATAATAAGAATTTTCTAAGAAGCGAGAGCGCACCTCGAGAAACTAGTCTCCGATAATAGATTAAGCAGTACTAAAGGTAATGGTTGTAAGCTGATGGATGGCCGAGTAAAGAACCCAGATATTATAAGGGAGACCTTTACTTTGGTTCAAGGTAGCTAAATTCATGTTTCATGAGGACCAGAAAGAAGAAGGTAAGGGATATTGGAAAAAGAAGTAATGGATTCCGCAATACAAAGAAGTTGGAAGCTGTTTCAAAATACGGCAGATCTGGTGTGACAAGGGCGTGCTCTTCTATTGAAGGAAGACCAGAAACGAAACAGCTCTCTTTGCTTACTATGGATCTCTTACGTGTAACATTCCTTGCTTTGACTTTTACGAGCCAATTGGTTGTTTACTGGTTCCGTTGCTTGGTCCCTTTGCTTCAACTCCCCTTGAGTACCTAATTGTGGATTCTCTTGGCAAACTAGACTTTCCTTCCTCTTATACTTATTATTCTGTTACCAATGACCCAGTACAGGATTCTTTTATTCCCGCTTGGCACAAGCTACTACTCATTCTGTTTTCGGGAGCTCCAGTAGGGAGTTAGTATGAGTCATTAAAGTAACAGTTTTAGGGGTCAGCTACTTATCCCTTCCTTTGGTGACTTTGATTCTCTAAATGCTAAGTTAACCTACATTCCATTCCACAAGTCCTGTTTTTGGGAGCTATAAAACTGTGTTCGCCTAACAAGAATTCCTCTCCTGCCGTAGGTTCTACCACTTATTAACTCTTATTCGAACCCCCCGGTCCGGTGTTATGGGCATATGAGACTCCCTCTCCTGCCTCTTATTCTTTGCTTGGTGTTACTTACTTATTTAGTTTACTTAGGTTAATTACTTATATCTTATATTGATAATTGGATATAGCGCCCCTATGTAGTTAGAAGAAAACAAAGGGATAACAAGAAGGCAAACAAGAGAAGAGTAGAGCTGCTGATAACAAGGCTGAACCTACTACTTGACAAGGATCGGAGTGTATGGGAAAGAGTCGGGGATATGGGCACTTACTCTAATACTTTAACTCAGAGCGGGGAACTCCACTAGTGTACTAACGACTTCAACTCAAAACAAAGGTGCTGAAAGCCTACCACTTTAGAACTAGAACACGGGGAATCCAACCACTGCTTAACAAAACAGGAACCAGTGCTAGCGGGAACTAAACTAGGGGCTTTCAAATCAAGGGAAGCGGTAAAAGAAATGAACTAGCAACAACAAGGATCGAACTACTAGAATACAAATACAAAGAGCAGAACTCACCCAGCAACTACGAGCTATGAGCCTGACATCCCCACACCACAACTATGACAATGCCGTAGCTACATTCTCGAGCTACTTACTTGGATTCTATAGTTGTAACTTCAATGTCTATGTTCCAGTTTCCACTCTTTTATCTAAGCCCTACGCCCTGGGCACACCTAATCAGTATTTGACCTTTATATATATCAGTCCGCCTTCCCCAGCGACCATTCAGACTAGACTATATCTCTCATTCTAACAATTATGCCTTTGACTCTCTAACACTGGACTACAGATCTGACTTTCTCTTCTTCGATTCTAGGACTACAGATCCAGATCATATAGTGATATTGCCTATGAGCCTACTCTCCTTTAGTGAAGTCTGATATGATCCCTACACTAATAAGAAAGGAGCTAGTGCCTATAATAATCAATACAAGAATCAGTATATGTATTAGAAGTATCCAATCTGAACTAGTGCTAGCAAGACTGGAGCTATGAACAGGGGATTCCACTGGTACTGTTAAGAGTGCCCGCCAAGCGACTACTAAACAAGATCGTACCTAGTCATACATGCAAATACGGAGCTTTCGAGCGCATAAGCATAATCCTTTCCACTAGACGACTTTCTACCTTTGCTTTATAAGAGCTGATCCTAAAACTAGGAGCTGATCTGGAAACTAGAACTTGACTTTCAATTGAAGCTTCCTTTCTTTCGCCAACAACTGGATCGGATACTTATTCACTTCTTGCAACACCTGGTGAGGGTGCGAGTTCCTTTGCTTTAATAGCTGTTATAACTCCTGACGCTCGACGAAAGCAGAAACATAAACTCCACTTGCATTTCCTAACTCTCCAAGAACAGAACTACAAAGAGCATAGGCGGGACTAGAAGTGGAACAAGGCTAAGGGTCACTCGCTACCCATCTTTTTGGTTACCCCTTTTCTCTTTCTATCTAATGTAAGTGAAACAATAACTTCGATTCTACTTTGACCTTATGAAACTATCCTTTACTAACTACTTGCACCACCGCTTCCTGCTTACTTGATACTTAAGCACTCCGGTAAGCATTCGAACAATAGAAAGTTGTCAACCCGAACCCCACTTTCTGGTATTGATCCTACTGCAAGAAAGGATTCCACTGCTTATTCATCTGACCTAACAGCATCCCTTGTGCGGGGTTCAAAAACCATACTTTAGACTTCTAGGGCAACACATTAATAAGTCTGGACCAGTAGTGTGAAGTTACCTATCTCTTTCTTTGGTTACCCACTTCCATATTAAGTAAGTGAAACAAGAACTGGAATTGCTGCTCTGACCTGACTCTCCTCTGTCAATTGAATCTCTATCTTTTGTGGAATATATATTGTTTGTGGAAAAATAACTCCTGACGCTTGAACAGATGAAAGTAGAACTACGCTTGCTGGTCCCCTTGCTAGTTAGAAAGAAAGCCTTTGCTTGTTACAGTGTAGCTCTATTAGCGAGTTATGCTATAGAAACAAAGTAAAGACATAGCATCCCTTTTGTCGACCTCAACTTGAATTGCAGATCCAGATCCGAGACTCTGATTCCTCACCTTCTTCTTTTCGAGGCGCAAAGACATCTTTCTTTCGAGCTGTCTCTGATCCTGATCTCTAAGAGTAAACAAGAACTGCTAACGCTTCAACTTAAGGAAACTCCATTCTGAAAGGAAAGAGAACTAGGGTAGGTTGGTGAAGAGCAATCGTACCTATGATAAAGCATAAAGGGGAAGGGGCCCATGGGTTGGTGAGAGAGACTGAGTACTAGGCGAGATAGAGGTCAATTCTTTATGTGGAATTTCAGAGCACGGGACCTACTTTAAGGGAACTTCCAGCTTCGTCACAACAAGTCTTGTTTTCGGGAGTTACCGCAAAGGAAAGCATTCTAGTACTTGAGTCTATTACTTGAGTCTAGCCTTCGTACTTGAGTCTATTACTTTAGTCTAGCCTTCATTCAATGTGCTGATATTTCTTCTTAAAGCAATGCTTGCTCAGTTTGGTTACATGATTCCCATAAGTGGTGCAAGAGAGATATTCCATTAAACAAGCTTAGGCCGGTGGCAGCTCCGTTAGCACTAGGGAACAAGTCATATTATGGGCGGGTATCAAGTCAGCAAAGACATGAATCAGGGAGTTAACCGGGAAAGGGAAATCAATCAGGGTACAAAGCTTCCTTTACGTTAAGCGTAGAAAATATGGATAGCAACACCAAGTAGAAAATATTGGTTTATAGACTCCAAATCAAGGGCTGTAAGCTAAGGGACGGGAGTAGTTGACGGGAAGGTCAGTTTCAATTGAACAAGCAAGATCAGAAGCACTAGAAAGTCAGTCAATTCCGTCTTTCGAGTTTATGGGCAAGTTAGGCTTATTTAGTTGTGCCTTATAGAGTTTTTAGAGTTGAAGCTGTTTGTTTTACTTAGATTAGATACAATGCACACGATCAAATCCAATTAATGGTTACGCCTGGCAAGCAAGAATAATAAGATAGGTAGCCCCGAAACTCCGTAAGCTGTAGTCGTCTGGAATTCATTTCACTAACGCACAAGGGCGAACTCCTATTCAACGCCTTTAAGAAAGAAGGCTAGAGATTGGGTTACCTTATTGGTCACGCTAGATGCAATGAATGGTTGACTGAACCATTTATAGTACCTCCGACCTAGCGTTCAAGTAATCGTATAGAGCGGGTAAAGAAGAGTCTGAGATAGATGAGAAAATGAAACCGGCAGTTCCACCCCCTTAAGTGATTCCTCAAGTGATGGAGTGGAATCAGTATTTGGTTGGTGGCTCGGCGCTAACAGGAGCCTGCAGAAAGAAGAATAGGTGCTTTTTTGTTACTATCTTTTACATTAGGAATAGGAACGCGAGGAGAGGAAGCTCGTAAAGTAATAAATAACAGAGGTCGACCAGAGAATCAGTAGTTACAAGATCTGAAGCCGGGTATGCCTGCTTGGCCCCGAGTTTCATCGTATCTAGAGGCAGTGATCAAGTAATCCCTAGTTTACAGAGTAGAGAGATTAGCTAGTAGCAATAAGATAGTCTAGTCAATTGGAATTCCACAAGTCAGTCCACCACCCATACAAGTATGTAAGCAAAACAACCCCTAATAGACCTAACGAGTAAGTAAACGAGCAGTTAAAGAGTTCATAAATAGGATTTCAGTCTGCTGCCCCAACTCACTCTCCCTTTGGCTTGGCTTCTCAACTCACTGTTTCTACTGTGCTCTTACTTACTGTATTTATAGATGCCTTTCGTAGCTACTTTATACTTCTCTTGCAACAACAGAGTGACGTAGTCTCCCTATTCCCTTTGCTTTTCTCCCTTTTCCATTGTCTTGTGTTTTTTCTTAGTCTACCCTTTCTTAGTAGCAGCAATAGTACCATTAGTATCAGTACAATGAGTCTCGCCTTTTTCTTAGTAGCAGCAATAGTACCATTAGTATCTCCTTTCAAAGAGAGTGTCTTTCAGTTTACAGAGCTTATTAGGTCTAAGCAGACTACTTACTTAGGGCTCACACAGGACATAGATTCCTACTACTCGGCTTAAAGGCTCACACAGGACATAGATTCCTACTACTCGGCTTAAAATGGCATTATCTGAGTCAACCTGAGTCAACAAGGAATTCCACTACTTCAACTTTCCCTGTTTGTTACTTCAATGCCACACTAAAGAATTTCCCGACCCAGCCTCAGCAATCCATTCTTCAAGCCCAACCTCAGCAATCCATTCTTAAAGTAGAGAGTCCGGAGCATCAAGCATACAAGCCACTAAAGCAAGTCCGAGTCCTGTGTTTTACATCGGTTTATCTGTTGACTTTCTCAATTCATAAAGTGCGAACACCACCTTAGCGAGTTGCACCTCGGTTCGGGTAAAGATCAGTATTCTGTGGCTTCCTAACCAAACTAGTCAAATCATGAAACTACTTGACTTTCCCTGAGCAGCTAGCCGATACTTTCTTCTTTAAGAACTATGGATTGGATTGCTCTGATAACTCTCCTTGCTTCACTGCATCCCTACTTCCGTAACTAAGGGACCGGTCTGAAACTCTCACTCGAACAGGACTACTGATCTTCTAGACTTGTGATGATCTCGTAGACCTATACTAGATGAATTCTTTGACTACTGAGCTACAGGCTGAGGCTGCTACTTACTGGTTCAATTCTGTGACTACTGAGCGAGAGGCTGGGCCGTACCGGCTGCATTCTTTGCCTACCCCGCTACAGGCTCCAGAGCTAGAGGTCAAGGCTTGAACTACTGAGCGCCATTCTCACTCCCTTCCCCCGCTAGTCCATTCTGTAATTGGTGAGTTCAAGGCTGTAGGTATACCTCGGCTTTCTGGTAATAGGGAATAGGATTGGGAAGTGGACTTCTGGTTGAAGTCTTGGAGTTCAATCCAATGGCAGGGAATCGATAGGAAAGGGAAGACTTGTAGTTACTGGTTGAAGTCTTAAGTAGGAGTAGCGGCATAGCGATAAGTGTGATAAGAATACCGGCAGTCACTTACTCGTTCCATTCTTTGACTCACCGGTTGAAGCCTCTAACTGCCCAACATCAGCCTTGGTAGCAGTGAGTGGAGCCTTACACCGACTAGCTACATTCTCTAACTACATAGCTTCAGTCCCTAACTACCCGGTATCAGTCTTTGCCCCGGATGTCGGATAGCCTGTCACTCACTTGTTTGGTTCTGTGACGAGTGAGCTTGATTCTTGTTTGTGGCGAGTGGAGCCTTAGTAGCTACGGTTTAAGCCTTGGATTCACTAGCCCCGTTCTCACCGGCAGTGGTTGGAGCCTGTAATGGGGTAGTTCCATCCTATGCCTTACTGGTGTCAGCCTGAGTCAAGTAGGAGGTCAGTCTGGTTGTTACTGCTTTGGTTCTGTTCTGTGACGAGTGAGTTTAAGCCACCAAGGCACGGGCCAAGCAACGGGATGAGCACAAGTCCAGTGTCTGCCAAGTCCTGTGTCCGCCTTTCTTCGCATTACAATTCCTGCTTTTGGGGCCGCTATCAGTTCCAGAAAAGTGGAGATGAGCCAGAGGTAAGAGAAGCATAACTCACAGAAGCTTACTTGCGGAATTAATAACTATATATAATAATATCAGTTACTAAGGGAAGAAAGAGAATCCCCAGTGCCAGTTCAAGTGTCAGCTGCTGTGGGAGTTGAGGTTGGAAATGCAGAAAGTACTTGCTTTGAGACTAGGCGATAGTAGCAACAGTAGGAGTGAGGCCAAGTAGTGCTTAATGACCCAAAGAGGTAGGCCAAAAGTAGTGCTTCAGAAGAATACAGTAGCTAAAGCACCAAACAAAACTTCCCTTTAGTGGCTGCTCTAACAATGCATATCTTATTAATAACATAGACCTCCTTACTAGTTGGATTCTTTGACTACTGACTCCCTTCTTCTGGGCTTACTCAACCCTAGTAACTGACTTCATACGGGCAATCGGTGGTATTCCTTTCTTAGTACTAGATGCATTCCGACTTCCCTTTTTCCTACTTACTAGCTAGATTGCTTGCTTCTTTTACTAAGCATTGGGCGGTCTTCTACTCTACTGTTCAAGAACAAGTACTACAGGTCTTCAACTCTCACTGCTTTGCTCTTCCTATGATTTATTGATATCTTGACTCACTGAATGAGGCTCATCTAACTCAGTCCAACCCTCTCTGGCTCTGTGAACTCAGTTAGTTAGTGCTTCTCCCACTCCTCTTGCTCTTCAAACAATAACTCTTATCTTTCTTCCCCTTCCTCTCTAGCCCGACCTAAACTCATAAGTGAGAATGGAATTGACTACTTATCCTCTGGCTCATCTCAGAAACTATGGCTCTCATCTAATCTAACTCAATAATTCCTTTTTCTACCTTACTTCGGCTTAGCTAACTCGGCTCTTTCTACAAATACTTCTTATTCTTAAACAGAAACTTACCTCGAACAGAACAACTCTACTGCTGAAACAGAACTACTCGTATACTAGCCTTTGAAACTACTCAACTCGCGAACTACTTCTTCTCTTGAACTATAGGGCCAGTAGGGCAGGGCCGCTAGTCAATTGGAATTCAACCAGTCAGTATAAGACTAAGATTGGAGTGGAGAGCGAAGTTACCCTCTGATACTAGATGCGGGGGCCAAGTCGACAATGAGCAAATATAGGTTGACATCCCCAACTACAAGTCCTGTGTTCGGGTACTACCGGTATCAGACTGAAGCGGTGTCTGCTAGGCATGTAGTACAGGTATGGGACTGAAGCTCTAGGTAGGCGGAATGGGGCTAGCAAGGGAAAGAGTCAACCCCCGGCATCTGAGACTGGAGCCAGCAAAGGAAAGAGTCAACCCCCGGCATCTGAGACTGGAGCCAGCAAGAATGAGATCAGTGCATTTAAGAATGGAGCTAGTGGTGCTCGGGCTGCAGCTGGGTAGTTTCAGAATCCAACTGTTGCTGCTAAGTATGAGTATGTAGCTGGGCAGACTGGCACTGCACCCCTACTTGCTAGGAATTACTAGTATGGGGAGTCGACGGGGCTACTCAGCATGGAACTAAGCAGTATCGGAATGTCCCTAAGCAGTATCAGGATCAAACTAACAACGAGCAGGCTTCACCCGGTACCACTGAGACTTTCACCTGTGCATCCAAGCCTTCAACTAGTGCTTCCAAGCCTGTTGCCGGGTAGTTAGAGAATTGGGCCACTGTTTCCAAGCCTGTTGCTAGTGAGTCAAAGACTGATACCGGGTAGGCTCGGAGGAGACCTCTAGGTACTCAGAATGCAACCAAGTAGACTCGGGATGGAATAAGTACTACTCAGAGTTGACCTAAGGAGGGATAGACTTAAGCGAGGGAGTGTAAGACTGAAAGCACTGCTACTCAGGCTTAAACCAGTAAGGGAAAGAATCCAACTAGTCAGCATCAGAACCAAAAGTCGTATTTCTCTCATCGGGGCATCAGAATCAAACTAAGGAGTCCAAGAATTCAACTCATCGGTGAGCTAGTAAGGGGTAGTCGAGTAGTAATAAGCCTACCAGCAGCCAGTGATGCTTACTTTAAGAATCAAACTAGCAACTTGCAGTCTTAACTCATATGAATAGAAGTCCGATACAGCTATGTATTATTGACCTCAGATATAAGAATTGCACTTTTATGAGTCACAGAAGAACCCAGGCAGTATGAGAATGAAGCTATGTAGTTACAGGCCAATGCTATGTAGTTACAGGCTCTAGCTAGGTAATATGGGACTCCAGCTAGTGAGTCAAAGACTGATACCGGGCAGGCTTAGGCACAGAATCAAGCTAGTTGTCTGCTTGCCTACTCGCTATGTGAAGAATGAAGTTAGATGAGCCAGAGTAAAGGTACGCAAGGTCAGAATGCACCTCATCAGTTCCAGACTTAACCCAGTGCATCTAACAACCAGGCATCTACCATCAAGACTTCACCCAGCTCCTCTAAGACTTCACCCCGTGCCACTAAGCCTTCGACTCCTTAGTTACATTCTATAGCTACGAGTTCCCCCGAAGTTATTACAATATATGTCTTCTACTGCCCTTGCCTGCTTGTCTACTTGCTATGTGCTTTGGAGCCATAACTGTCTTTGTTTCCTGAACTGGATGTAGAGTCCTTTCCGAAAAGATCAGAATTGGAATTGTAAGTCATGTCTTTGCTTTACCGCCAAACACCTAAAATCAATAATGGAATCCGTTCTCCTATATAAGATAGAAAGTGGGTTATCTGAAGAAGTCAAGTATCCTTCCCTACTCTAAGGCAGAATTCAGGAGATTCTCTTTCCCTACTCTAAGGCGGAATTCAGGAGACTTCACACAACTCCTATAGGAAACGGAATCATAGGCTGGAGCTAGAGCTTTATAACCCATGTTTGTAGTTAAGGGGTGGGCTGCAATCCGATCTTCTGAACCATAAAGATGTTAGGCGTCAGTCAATTAACTCAAAAAGTGGAGCTCCTACCGCCGAACAAAGGACTCAGAAGGTAGTAGCTGTGCAAGGACTGGGGAGCCAGAAGAGAATAGTCCAGAGCCATAACTTGATGAGTTGCCAGAGGAGCAGATTAAGTGCTTGTGTTAAGCTATGAGTCAAACCCAATTGGATCTTTCCTGTCGTAAAAGAATGAATTTGATCTTATTCTATCGGTGTTGCCATAGATGCACTTTCCACTCCCCTCATATATAAGTTAGCAGTTCAAAACATGACCAGTTGTTCAATCAATTCCATAACACAGTTACTTGAGAGGCGAGGTGGGCGAGAAAGAGGATAGGGCGGCACGGGAGACAATCCTTGCCAGCTGTACGAGATTCTTCCTAAGCTCCTTCTTCCATTAACTGCTATGCCCAGTACTTTAGAAAGACTTACTTGCCAGTGTCATCTGTCTTTGGAGGGTCTGCAAGGGAGGAAAGATATGACTGAGTTTCAAAAGATGCTGCTCGAGTTAAGTCTACTGCAAGTGGTTTTGAAGCAGACTACGACCGGAACTTGAATCGAACCTACCTCTCTTCTCTATTGATGACTAGGTTCTTTACTGAATTCGGTATACCTCTGATTCTCTTTGAACCCTGCTGGGCTTGTTTACTTACTTAGTTGACTTACTTTGTGGGGTCGGGGTTAACTCAAAGGTCAGAGACAAATTGTCTACTTGGCTCTGGTATTATTCCTTGTCCTATGAATTATTATTAGTTGTTGGTTTACACAGCTTCTGATCGAGTCTACTCTCCTGGCACAGCTTCTAAATAGGATGATCCTAGAACTTGACCTTGAACTGGACCTTTCCGCTGTGGAGCTGGCTCTAAGCCAACAAAGATTTCTCTTACCAAGGTGAAGTATAAAGTAAGCTGCATAGGCAGGATATGAGGCTGGCAAAAGTAAGCTTAGAAGCCCCAATTACTTAAGGGCACAGCACTAAAAAACTGGACTTGTTATTGCTCTGCCGCCGACGAAGAAATAATAAAAGGGAGTTGCTAGTTGGATTCCACTCGCCCCCCAAGAGTTCTGTCCGATTCTTTTTTCTTAATAACATAGACTTCTAGCAAATACAGATAGAGATTATTTGCCATTTCACCTTATACTTATACTGACTAATCCAAGAATGGAATCCCTGATGACCCTTTTTGTATACAAGGGGGCTAGCTAACGTAGTCGAGATTTGACCTTACAACACGATCACCTTAAACTCGACTTGAAACTTTACCTCGAACGGAAACATCATTTAACGGGAACTTTCTCTTCTGTTGAGCCTGGACCAGCCTTCTTCTTCCGCCCCGACCCCAACTCTAAAGTAGGAATTACAGGATGGAACTAAGTAGTCTCTGTCTGGAAGTCACTAAAACCCGGCAAAAAAGGCAGCAAAGGCCAGACTCGTGAAACTCCATAAATATGCTCGTAATGGTTATTCACAAGTCCTGTATTCGGCCCCTAGTTAGTAGTTATATAGGGTGTTTTAGACCGAGAAGTGCTAGGTTCTTTCTGACTGAAAAACAAAGCACAGAGCACCTGGGCACTAGATCATATCACCTTGCTAGATCGTACCACCTATTAGTACTAATAAACCCTTCTTTGTACGAATACTCTCCATTATAGTACGAATACTCTCCATTAAAACTCATTAGAAACACGGGTCTTCTAGCTCTCCACCATTAGTATGAGACTGGTTACTATTACTATGAGTCTGATACTTGGTTCATATACTCTAAGCAAAGTTGGTTCACCTCGACCTTGCACCAACTAACATCACAGGTAAGAATTATGAATGACTCCTATTGGGCTGCTTGGCCCTGTAGTTCCTATTTTCTTCTTGGACTGCTCAGTTCGATTCCCACTTTCTTTAGATCAGTTCGATTCCCACTTTCTTTAGATTTGTATTCTTGTTGTTGCTAGCTCAATTCTTCGGCTACAGCCTTTCATCCTTTTTCTTTGCTAAGAAATAACTAGGTTTGTTAGGCGATACAGAGCACTAGGTTTTGGTTTGGTAGTGACTCCTGAACGAGTACTCCGGTCCATAAGTCTGACTACCTTGACTATTTGTCTGTAACTCTTACCTTGCACTATGACTTCCCCGTCTCGAAGGCTATCTATCTAACCTAACCACCACCACCTATTATTCTTTGACTCCGCCGCTCCCAAGCTACAACTCCTTATTCTCAAACAGCAGCTCGTTAGTTCACTGCCTCTTTCCCGGCCCGGCACTGCTTTATATCTGAGTCTCAATACCTTTGCTCGGAGTCTACCGCTCATTACAGGAATTCTATGATTATTGATCAGGATCCCTACTTCTTAGCTTGACTTTCCTTTATCTAAGCTTGGCTCTGCCTCCCTTTCCGCTAGTATAGGCGCCTAGGTTCTATTCCTATTCCTTAGGGAACGATCTAGCCTCTGACTTTAGCCTTTCATTGAACTCTGAAAACGGACCTTACCAAACTGACTTCTTTCCTTTCTTATTAATCCTTCCCTTCCCGAGCCACACCTAGAATTCTGATTGATCATTGAAAGCCCCTACTATCTTACCGAACTATAGCACCAAACTATTACTTCCATTCTTCAAACGCATAACTACACCTTTCCTTTATTTTCCTGTTCAAACATTCTATCTTATCTTATAGGATTATCTTATTCCATCTTATCTTATAGATTATATTAATTGTATGGATTAAGGTTATTTAGAGAATATTCATTAGCGGTTTTCTAGGGAAAAGTGGTCCAAAAATAGGCCAAGCAACTACTAGTGTGTAGCGGCAGGAAGTTTACCAGGTAATTCTCCACTCCCCGGTAATTCTCTACTCCCCGCGCTTACTTGATTATTCCTCGAACAAGTATCTTTGAACTCACACCCGACACCCATAATGAGTGTTAACCCCGAACCTAACTCTCCTCTGGACTAGCTTGCCTACAAATACAGTTATTGCTCTTGACTACTCTACTACTACCAGGACTACCTGGACTACCTGGACTACTACTACTACTACAACTCAGGTATTTCACTAACAAAGCTACTACTAGCATTCCTAACCAAGCGACTACTGTTCCACTCGGTATTCAACAACTACTATAACAGCTCTGGCTACTGGCTACTTAATATGAGGGCCACTACCAATACAGAATGACACAAGCCTACCCCCTCCCCTAACAAGCAAGTAAGTCCACAAGCCCTGCAGCTGGCTTCAATACCTCTTATCCTACATCTCCGGCTCCTTTACTTATCCATCGGATGTGACTAATTTATGAATGTGACTAATTCTGTGACTCACCGGTTCAAGCCTATCACTCCTTAGCTGCATTCTTACTAGCACCCGACCTGACCTCCATACTTCCTCTGTGAACTCAGGCTCATCTCATCTAACTGACCTAGCCCAGTAACTGACTGAGGGCTTACTCCTGACTCCTTACTTCTGGGGGCAATCGGTGGGCTTACTCAGTAGTAACAGAATTAACCTAGTTGTCGACCTGTCTGATAGCCAATAGTATAGGACCGGCAAACACAGCTCTTCTCTCTTTCTAAACTTTCTCCTTAATAATAATAGATAGAATTCAGTAGGGGCCAATGACTCCGAGACAGTAAACAAGGGGCCAAGCAGGCATACCTGGCATACAAGTGTTATTGGCTTTGGTTCTGCAACTCACTTGTCTCAGTCTTACACTCTCGGATACATGTCCATCCTTACACCGACTAGCTCAATTCTCTGTGGTACTGGCTTCAGGCACCAAGCTTAGGATAATGTTGCGCGGTAGCGAGTTAAACCGATCAGCTCATGTCTCGGGGGTACTGCTTTGATTCCCGTTGGCACCGGGGTAAGGCTTGGATTCACTGGTTTGGTTCAGGCTTGCACTCCTGGGTTTTATTCTTTAAATACCTTTCCTCTCCTCTTGCTACTAGCTAATCTCTTTCTTACCTATCCCTCTGATCTTGCTCTTCTAACTCTCCTATGTCTACAGCCAAGACACGACTACAAAGGCAACCGAGCCAAGCATCTAGATCTAAGATAAGAATTCTACTCACTTACAGTCGTGGTAAGCCCATCTCTTATTAAACTATAGCAACTCTCCCCCGAAGATGGGTCATAGGGAAGAATTGGTAATATGAGTTTTCATAGGTATACCTCGGTCGATTGTTACTAGGTTTCTTTTCTGAGTTTGAGTGGAATTATTAGTGGTACAGGTAAGGCTTCTGTAGCACCCTGATTGGTAATATGAGTGGAATTCAGAGTCTATCAATCCTATTTCCTTAATAAAGATAGATCCAATTATCTACTGTTTTTCCCTACTATTTCCCTACTGTTTGTATACTGATTGGGTACTGGAAAATGATGTCGACTTTTCTGGCTTTTCTGGCAACTAGCGGCCCTGCCGCGACACACGAACAAAGGAATTGTTATAACTGCGTTATAACCCACTACTGCTGCTGCCGCACAACGGCTTACGCCGTTGCTTGTCTATCCGTGTCTTGGCGCTATTCTGACGGTGTTAAGTCGAGTCCAGTCCATTCTTATTGTCTTCCCCGAACCCACATCTTGAGCATGAGCACCCGAGCCTAGTCACTTCATGAAACCAGCATACCCGACCCCCAACTAGGCAATAGGCACAACTTCCCCATCCTAACAAGCAAGTAATTCAAGCCTACCCGAACCGACCTCTCAACTTGAAGTCTCTATTTGCTATGAGGCAAGGGCCAACTCCTAAATTAGATCTTTTCTTTATATAGGTGAACGGATTCTACTCTTCATTCCAATACTCGGGCTGGGTAGGCATTCCAATACGAGGTGCCCTTATTGTAAGTTGAGGGCTTTCCCCTTGTATACGAGTGAGGGTCGGGGTTAACTCATCGGTAAGAGCCAAGTCCTGTTTTCGTTCCTGTGTTCGGGTGCTGAAAGCCTAGTGCTTTTCATGATAGAGCTAGGAAAGGGGAAATCCACTACCACTACTCGGACTTCAAAAAACACTTGGAAACCAACTAAGGCAGAGATAATTGAATCACGGACCAACAGCACTTATGCTCTAAACTCTAAATTGAGCTACTGGCTAACAGGCTATTGAACTACTGCTGAAATATAGCATGAAACAGGGCTCTCAACTTGACATTAATTAAGGGACTTACACTAAGAAATAGGACTTCCTTTACCGATAACAAGACTGAAGCGACTACCTTTAAGAATAGAAAAGTGCACAAGGAATGCAGTCTACTCTATTGGAAAAAATACGAGAATAGAAAATGGATCTAGCTCTAAGAGAATAGAAATCGGGATGGCTAACAGGAGTAGAGCCAAGCAAGCTAGTAAGTAGAAGAATAAAGAGGAAGGCTTGGGCAGTGGAGTCCAATTCTCATAGTAGTCGTGTTGTTTGTCCGCTTGCCTTTTTCTTATTACTGTTTGAGTTTAGTGTATTGTCTAGTCGTTGCTTGCCGATTATTACTTGAAAGTTGGTATGGGTATTATAACCCGTGTGTTACGCATCAAAGGGTAGACTCAATCGAGAGCAGCTTTTCGCCCTAGTTTCTCTAATCAAATGCTAGAAAACAACTAATAAATATCATATGAGAAAACCAATATCAATACATATCAATACAATATCAATACATATCAATACAAGTAAGCAGAATCATTAATATATGCGAAAAGAATACCAATAAGAGATAGAATGAAAGTCATTACTTTCAGAATGAAACGCTGGAGTTGCGTACTAGGGGACAGGAGAGTCAGAGTCGCAATAGGGGTTCTGTCGGATCTATCAGGTAGAAGAGAAGACTTCTTTTTGTATTTCTAGTAAGAGGATAGTTCATCTAGTCATAGAGTAATAGTGTATTTGGGCATAGAATAGAATACTTGCAGTAATCACAAGAATGGAGCTGATGCTTCTCGGAATAACTACAAGAATAGGGAATTTACAACACCAACAAGGGTCGATGTAATTGAGCTATTACTTATCGGATGGATTGCCTCGAACAGTGTTTGTTCCCGTCCGTGCAAGTAAGGATCATGACCTAGAAGTTCAAGCATGCAAGTTTGTAGTTGGCTTCTATACTCCCGGTTCAGGTATTAGAGTGACAAGCCGAATTCCATGTTAGAGGTTGGCCTGGGGCCCAACGGGTTAAGTATTATAGGTAGTAGAGGTAGCCTTGGAGACAGGTAAGTTAGACTAAAAGCAAATAAAGTCAGTCAGAGAATGGAGCTGGTCAGTCACAGAACCAAACAGGTGAAGAACCGCTCGCTACCGCGGAACATTAGTAGTTCCTTGGTGAACCAAACCAGTGCCCGCAAGCCTTAAAACACCGCTTCCAAACCTGCTTCTGGGTACACCTACTCTATCCTACTACTAGAGTACGCGCTAGCTTAATCTTTGCTTCATCCGCTAGTGGCTCTCTTTCTTTTCTTCACCCGCTAGTGGCTCTCTTTCTGTCTTTCCTGCCTGCCTTCTTATGGACTCATTTCCTTTTACTTCCTTCCAGACTTCTTTTAGACAAAATAGTAAAGCAAGGCTTGTTTCAAGCTGTCGGTAGCCCTTATACCTTTGACCTATATCCAGTTAGCTAAGAAGAGCTTCTTATCCAATCTACGAATAGGCTTGGTCTTCCCTGATGGAGGGAGCCGATTAGATGTCTATTGATTGAGTCTGGATTTTCCCATCTCTTCTCGAGGGCTAGGCTATTTCAATGATTCTCTCAAATAGATTGTTATATAATGATCTAAAACTACAGATAAGAGGAATCCCATTGCATCGAATAGAGAATATGATGCTTCTATGTCTTATATCGATATTGATTTCTTAGATTCATTACTGGGAAGAGCGGAAGGGCTAGCGAGAATCGAAACCAGTACAGCAAGACTTTAACCTGAGCTAGGCAGACTACAACCACTGCATCTCAGCCTTCAACTCACTCCAATCAGACTCCAAGCAGTACCCCTCGGAATGTGCCTAAGGAGTGGCAGAACCAGTGCACCAACTAACAGACTCCAACCAGTGCTGGCAAGACTATTCCCTATGACCAGAAGTCCAAGCCCGATACTGATGTTACTGAGACTTCGACCGGGTAGCGAAAGAGTCAAACCAATGCCCCTCGGAATGCGCCTAAGGAGTGACAGGATGAAACCGGGGAGTGCGAGACTCAACCAAGTACCACCGAGACTGATGCTGATGCCCTTGGGAATGGAGCTAACATTGATCAGAATTGCACTTCCACTCGCCCAAGACTGCAAGCCAAGGTAGCTAGACTGATTATCTTGCTGGTAAGACTGATGCGGTGGACTACAGGTATTGGTATGTAGCTAGTAAGACTCCAACCAGTGAATCCAAGCCTTAAACCAGCCAGAGTGAGTATAAGCCTTAAGCAGTGACATCCCAGCTAATAATCAAACCCGTGCTAACCAGACTGACCTTGCCCACCGAGTTCACAGAGCCAGAGAGTAGCCAGCTGGGTAGGCCTCGGGAAGCTATGAAAGTTTAGTTCGGGTTAGTATCCAGAGGATAGAGAGTCAAGGGTCCATGTTCTTAATAATAAATGCACTAGAACAGCGGTTACACACCTCTTATGGGAAATACTGAGAAAGACATATATCGAAGCGAAATAATACATTTCAAGCCTATATCTTGAGGTTCGGTAACTACCCTTCTTGTGCTAGTGCTCTCAAGTAGGAAAGTCGGAATGGAACTAAGCAGTATCGGAATGTCCCTAAGCAGTATCGGAATGGAACTAGTGCCACTCAGGCTTCACCCAGGGAGTTACGGGCTTTACTGCTGTCCGCTCAGGCTGATGCGGCGTCTAGTAAGAATCAAACAGGTGCTCCTCGGTCTGATACTGGTGCTACTGAGAATGGAGCTATGAAAGGTAAGGCTAGAAAGCGGGGGTGTTGGGGAATGTAACTCTATCGTTCAAGCCTGAAAGTAAGGGTAGCGAGTATGGGACTGCAGGCTAGGTTATCAGAATCCAACCAGTGCTTCTAGGGGATAAGAATTCCATCACTGCTAACCAGAATGACACCGGCGGGTAACAGTCTGAAACCAATGCAAGGGCTCGCTACCGTTTAACTCAACTCCTACCGTTTTAACTCGCTGCCGCGCCACATTAGTAGTGTCTTGGCGATCGGCTTGGTCATTAGTAGTTGCTTGGTGAACCAAAGCAGTAACAACCAGACTGACCTCCTACTTGACCCGGACTGAAGCTAAGGAGTCAAAGGCTTCACCCATGTAGTTACAGGCTTGAACCAGTATGTACGAGAATAGAGCTCACTTGACAAAGAACCAAACCGGTAACTACTAGGCACCAACCGCTACCAACCAGAATGCAACTAAGTAGTCCTGAAGCTCTAGTACAAAGATAAGAATTCCACTGGGTTGTATAAGAATGAGATTGCCGCTAGGAGCCTTATTCTGGTAGTCAAGATGAACTCCAGTCCTTGAACTTCCTTAACTTTAGTAGTGCTCTTCTCCTGCCTTTTAGAATAGAGGCTCTTAGCACCTTTCGTTCCCGCACCAAGTCCTGTCAGGGTCAATTCCTTCTGATGCTAATGCAGTGATAGTTTCATCCCCAGTAAGAGGAAAGTGTACCAGAGCTGTGGAAGCTGTTCTCAAGGTTAGATTCGATGAGAGCAATAACAGCCTCGGCTTCCTCACCAACGCCAACCCTCGCAACCAACCGTTCCTGCCGCACAACAAGTCAACACCATTCTTTAGTTCGATACCGGGTAGTTAATTGACTCCACTCGCCCTATTGCTTCTGCTCTTATCTTCGGTTTCTGATCCAGCTTTCATAACAGCGAGATCCATCCCTCTTGACTACAAAACTACTAGTTGGGGCATTGACTACCCCGGGCACTTGCTGCTGGCTCTGCTGGGCGAGTTGAATACCGAGTGGAAGCTAAGTCCAGTGTTTTGAGTCCTGTGTTAGCCTGTATTTGAGTGTTTCTTTCGAGGTCAACTTATTCTGTAATTCCTATTGGTGAGTGAAATTCTGGCTTTCCTTACTGTTGCTAAGGAGTAAAACTAGGGTTAATGAAACTAATAAGTATAAGCTCTTTGGTCGTGGGTGGGTGCTCTAGCTCTAGGTATGATAGAAGGAAGTCAATAACAGCTCTCGCAAGGGTAGCTAGCAGAAATGATTAAAGCACTAAGGTACAGAGTCTCTAGGTGCTGATGCAAGTCAAAGGTAAGCTGCCAGCCGATCTGATTCAAAAGAAAGGGAAGCTGCTTGTTTACTAGATTCTGTCATATGCTACTTTTACCACTACTCGGGGCTGGAAATGGAACTAGCTAATGCATGCACAACTTAGCAAGTATAAACAACGAAAGAAAGGATACCTCCTACTCTGTCCTTGAAAAGCTGGGTTCTTCTGGATATGATGGATTAAAAAGTCCTAAATTACTTTCCTGGTGCACCGGGCAATAAGGCAATAAGTGATAGAGTTTTGTTCGAGCGTTAGTTTTAGAAGAAAAGCTGTAAGTGAGTAAGGAAAGAGTCCAGAGTAAGGTGTTGTGACTATCTTCTATTATCTTTTTTTAGGTGTACTAGATTCCATTCAACAAAGCACAAGGGCAGGGCTTCGCCCGTTAGCGCCCCGAGAGCAGATAGTATCACTCCCAAAGTCAAGGAAATGCTGCTTCAATATGTGTTGTTTAATCTCCCATTGAATATAAGGAAGGTGCATCTTATTTATCTCTCCCCATGCAAGGGAACTAGCAAGCGCTCGAGCTTTAATATAAGGGAAAGCAAGGCTAAATTGTATACCCTGCCTCTACAGACCCATGTGAAACGGAGACCCCTAAAACATCATTAAGGTACTGAATTGGAACTATACTGATGTACACCGCTTATTGAGTTGGGACTGAAGGAGGAGTCACAAGCAAACAACACAAAACAAACAAGAGGGAATAAATAAGCAAGGGAACAATAAGGTTATAAGGAAGCAAAGCTATGAGTTTAGAGTCAAAGGTTATTAAGGAAGCAAAGCTATGAGTTTAGAGTCAGGTTTCTATTCCTCCATAAGTGTCATTCCATTCTTTCTTTTCTGATTGAAGTAAAGTATATTGTATAGTATGGATCACGGTGCCTATGCCTATGTCCTGCAAGAAAGGGAAGGGTGTAGATATTCTAGATATAATAAAAAGCAACAAAAGCAAACAAGTAAACATGCTGGAACAGAACCACTGCTTACAGTTGCTGATGTCTTCGGCTAACAATACTTACCAAGTGGTGGGGCCAGGCTGTTTCTAGGACCCCCTCCCTGGTTCTGTAGCTATTGATCCCAAGGCTGACTGCCAGTACTTGCATACTGGAACTATGGCCTATGTTTGATTGTTAGCATGTCACTACTACCTCTAAAACGGAATAGAGCTACTACTAACAGGGTTCGATGTTGTCGACCGCTACTGAACTCAAATCCGGATTTCTCTTGTGATCCTTCGACTACACCAACTATAGGCCAGTGACTACTTTATCCCATTCCGACTAACCTCTCCTTAAGCCTATACCCCCTTTGGTTTCATGCTGGTAGTTACTTGTCTACTCTTAGGCTACTGACTTATGACTTCTATTATGTAAGCTATTGCCAGCTGCTTTGCTGCCCTCGCTTTCAAACTGACATCGCTTCACTTCATTATGTATTGATAGGTTCAGTATGTCCCTGCTCGCTCTCACACTTCTACTGCCTTATCTAATTATCAATACCCTGGCTTCTCGCCCTGCTTCCTTGGGGCACCAACCCTGTCTTGCCTTTAGTCTCTCGCTACAGCTTCAGATCCTAGCATTTCCCCCCCGAACTTAGCCTAATACTACCACCATATTAGTCTGTATCTCTTTGCTTGGGCCTGTAGTTACTGTACTGATTCGTATGTTAGATTGAGTATACTCTTCTCCTTATGTTGAGTCTCGCTTCCCTGTCTCTCTTTCTGATATTCCTGTCTCAGTAAGAGTGAAAGAGGAGAAAGGCAGCTTGGGAATCAGCAGCTAAAGTCTCATAGTAGTTAGTTGAAGAGCAAAGGTAAGTAGCGGCAGTGTTTTTTAGGAGAGGAATAAGATTTGACCCCAAGAGATAGTTGTTTTGAAGCAGAGATCCGGATCAGTAGTCCTAGCGAAAGGAACATGTCATACGCAACAAGCATACAAGTCGCTACTTACGACCAAGCGTAGAATATATGTTTTGCTTCTCTATTATCTTCTATTAGGAATAGGTTGAGTTTTCGTATAGAGAGGTAGCCTTTGGAGCACAAAACTGCTCTTGGTTTCTTTTCCCTTGAGAACTGTTTGCGGCGTAAGGGGGCCTTAGGTGCATTCAGTCTCATCCCTATTGTGAGCATTCTTTGTCAAGCTCGTTGTGCTCCCTATGATGCTATTGGTGCAGAATGTGTAGTCTATTGGGGTAGCTTCGTTCCATCAATATAGTAGGTCGGGGCACGGTCTCAGAATGCTAACACCAATCAGAGAACCCGGGGCGCGAGTAAAGAAGTACATACTGGAGAGGCAGACTCATAAGCAGCAAAGTCAGACTGATCGATTATTGGGGTGGTGAGGATTCCGGGCCTGAGTTTCCATAATTGAAGCAAGAAGCGGAAGGCCGAGAAGGGGACACAACAATGAAAGCAAGTAGAGGAAAAGCAGAGTTAACCAAACGAAAAGTCAGACTAACTGGCAGTAGCGGTAGGCTAATGGGTTAGATAAAGACTTAGTTCTATAGTATCCCTCGGTTGAAGAGCTAACGATCGAAATGCTTCAATAAAGAAGTGTGTTTGGGCGGTAGGGGAACCCTGTATTGTAAGGTAGTTCTTTACGCCTGTTTTCTTCGACAGTTGTCTTCGCTGTTGTTTAGAAGACTCCAAATGAATCACCGTTTTTGTATCGGTTATTGCTGCTTATGTCTTCAATAATCAAGAAGAAAGTGTTGGCATAGCATATGAGAACGAACCGGTGCCCGCTTGTAAGATAATTCACTGATAGCTTCTGAGCTCCTCTGTAACTCAGCCATCGCTGCCAGCAGCTGACGCTGACCTTGCTTTTCAACTGAAGCTACTGATCCAAATCCCATATCTAGTGTTTGCCCATACTACTGAGTGGAATTGAGTATTATGATCATTTATTTAGCTACGTATTCCTCTATTAGCATTCTTTTAACCTATATCTAGCGCTTCTCATCCTTTTTGCTTGCTACAACAAAGATTGGAGCCGATGGCAACAGGACTTTACTCAATAACGATAAGAAACCAACTTGAACACGGGAATTCCATTAATAAGAAAGTAGCTCGGAACCAAGAAATCGACTACTACCTGATGAGACTGACTCCGCTACTGGAAAGAATGGGACCCTTTAACCAAAGAGGAAACAAGGGATAGGTGCTAAGAGCCTACTAACTATCAGGACCAATACAATCAATACAAGAATACAGAATTGACATGATTAACAGCAAGGATCAAACTAGTGAAACAAAAGAAAGGCCCTAATACTACATTGCCAGCGCATCCACTAGCAGGAATCAGAATGTAGACACGAAGCATCAGAATGAAGCCTTACTAAAAGCTGTTCACGCCTTACTCATTAGCCCGACCAGCCTTGTTGCCCCACCTTGCATTCTCTTAGGTCAACCTCATTCTTCTTAGCAAACACCATTCCGCCTAGTCAACATACAGCGTTCTCATTTTGTTGTGATAGTCAGCCTCGAAGCTCACTTTTTAGATGTAGAGAGTCGATATGTAGTTTCCATGTGTAGTTTCTATATGAGCAATCTGAATCTAAGGTTGAGTCAATCGAGTGGGTATGTCAAGTTTTAGTCAATAGCCTATATAGCCTATAGGGTATGATCGATCCATTGCATCAAGTCAGGGTAAGAAAAAGCAACCTCGTAGTCAGCAGAATAGAGAAATAAGTAAAGGAGTGAGTTAGGTAAGCAAAAGAATGAGCTGCAGGACATTCCTAGATCAGAATTGAGTTCATCAACAAAAGAAAGATAACCAGTTTACGTGCCCTAGTATGCAAGGAAAGAAAGATAACCAGCTCTAGAAGGAAGAAGTATAGTCTACTTAGGTACAAAGCGGGGCAAGGAGTTCTTTGTATAGTATTGATTGATTTCTGCTTTTTTGCGTTAGTGAGCCGGTAGAATAAAGACTCCAGATCCGCTTCGACTTGAAGAACAGAACCGCACAATTACAGTCAAGCACCCGAGAACTCTGCTCCTTCTTCTGCTGAAGAGAGACTTGCTATTCATGTCTTTATTGAGCGGAACTCTTGACTCTACTTCTATATTCTAAGTGGATATTCTAGAGGGTTGATCTTTAATGCTTCAAGAAAGGAAAGAGGTGAACTTAAACAAATGCTGCACTGAAAGTATATAGGTGAAAGACTCTTTGGGCGAGACCTACTCTGTTATCTTCGAGAGAGCCAGCTTTGTGCGTGCCAAGGAGCCAGGGGCATTTCCATCTATACCTGTAAGAAGAAGGCCTATAAAAGACAGCTAGCATAAGGTGGATTCTACTGGATTTGAGAATGAATGCTGGTCCACCTCGAATGGCTTGATCCGGAATTGAGCTAGTGCTGTCCGTTCAAGCTATAACTACTACTTCCTCTGTTGTGTTTGCTGAAGGAGTGATCTTCTTCTCTAATTACCGACTGGCGGGGCCCAATCCCTTTCGAGAGAGAAAGAAGGTACTATATCTATAGAGAGAAAGAAGGTACTATATCTATTTCTTTTCTTGTGTTCTCTCTCTTAGGGCGCAATTCCTGAGTTGGGACAGATTGAGGAGCAAACGCTTCAAATAAGAAGCAACTGAGAGAGTTTGACAGCGCCACCACTTCGGGAGATTGCTTGGATGGGCCCTTTCCTTCGGGCAGAAAAGAAAAGGTGCTGAAAGCCTTATTGAATTGAAGTGTTTTCTTACCAGTCGCCCACCGTTTCCCATCAACTCAAGAAAGAGGCTAGCAGCCCTTTTACGGAAATGGCTTTCCACGCTTTATGCTCATTAAAGAATTGTGGAATGGAATTGTTGAATGCAAAGGCGCTCCTCCTATCTAACTCCGAAATTGCTGTAGGTAGAGCTTAACCTAGTCCCCACTCTCGCTTCGCTCTCCCCTTCCTCAGCTTCTTTTCTTTCTCCATTCCTATTTTCGTGTGTATTTATGGTATGAAGCTACCGCAAAGACATACATTGCTTCCCTTTTGAATTGAACTGACAAAGGGTGAACTCCGTGAAGGGCGAATTCACTTTCTTTAGCTATCCCCTTTTTCTCTGTCTCAACGGCGCAGCTAACTCAGTAAGCGCAACTAACTATGTTGCTTGTTTGCTTGAAAGGCAAATAATCATTTACATTTGATAGAGAGGAGGTAGCGCAGCGCAAGGGGGAGCGGTTGCCGATCTCTTGCTGTAGTCAAGATAGCATTTTAATGGGGAGCAAGGAGATTGTCAGTGGATTAGGCATTAGCGAAGATAGAAGGGGCCGATTCTATTGCAGAAAGAAAATAAGGGCTTAGTTTATTTAGTAGAATGTTGCGCTAACGGAGGAGTTACGTATAGATAGATGTAATATTCTCAACTTATATACAAAACTAACTAACTTAGCATTATGTGTTGGGGCCTTCAAAAACAGAGCCCAATTTAGGATACCGAGCGAGACAGCCCATTACTAATATTGTTGGATACCGAGCGAGACAGCTCATTACTAATATTGTTGGATCTCCTGAGCGATAATTCTGATTGTTGTAATACCGAGCGATCATTCTGGAAAATGCCTCCCGACTTATTTCTTTTGAAAAACCATCTGCTCCCTTTGGATCCACTGCACCAGTCATTCTGTAATCGGAAGAGTAGGACAAGGCGTTCAAGTTGTGCTTTCCCTCAGTATTTAAGACCCCGACTCTCTTGGCTAGGGATAGCGAAGTCAAGTACTCTTGGGCTAGGAATAGCAGTGCCGATATTCTATTATTTAGAGAAGAAAGCAAGGTAAGAAAGATTCAGAGAAGAGTTCAATTAAGGTGCACAGTGCACAAGTCAGTTCCACTTTCTTTATTTACAGCGGGTTTAATGCTTGATCGATAGACTAAACAATCTTATAGACTCGCCGGGTTTAATGCTTGATCGATAGACTAAACAATCTTATAGACTCGAGGCCCATTGACTACTTTCCTCGTGTGATCTTAAGTCTGGCGAAGAATAATATGAATCATCCATCTGTGATCCAGCTCTTTCTGTATCTGTAGACTATATCATCTGTAATCCAGCTAAAGTGAGGCGCTAACGGAGCTCTTTCTTTGCTACCCGGACTTGATACCACCAACGGACAAGCTTTCCTCTTAACCGACGCTTCTATTGCGCATTCTCTTATAGTGGGGTTGGTTTTTAGTCATTCCCGTCCATTGACTACTTTGAGCTTTCTTTAAGAAGGAATAGAGGCAGGGACCGACCGTATGGAGATCCTTTTCTCTAGCAATCAATCCTTGTCTTCATCGAATGAGGCGAGCAGCTCACTAACTCCGATGGTGAAGTCAGAAATTTACCTGAGTCAAATCAATGGGTTGGCCACCGAGCTGAAACAATATGCTGATGGTTCTAGTAAAACAACAACTTTCTACTTATCTTCCAAATATAACCAAAGAAAGACATTGTTTTTGCGATCGGAATACGAATGAGATCAGAAAGGCAATACAAGCCGAGCCGAGGTATAACTCCCGTTAGCGCAACAAACACTAATGAATGAATCCGATTCCACTCCCCTACTTATGTATATGCTGGGAAAAGGGCGCTCCGAAAACTACCAATAGCAGAAAGCATTGCGCGTTAACTTATGGGTTTGAGCTGTTTTGTTAGGTAGAGCAATGAATGGGCTCCTCCTTTTGACTGTGCGTGCTTGCACCTATGACTGCAGGCTCTAAATCATGGAATTTCACTAACACTAACTTCGGTGAACTCGCTAACGGCGTTGTGGGTTTACAGCCCCTTGTGGTCTTGTGCCCGCATCTTAACTCAGGTGAAATAAAAGCTTGGTTGAATGGAACTTACTACCTTTTTGCTTTTGTGGTCCGCTTACTTTCTTTGGCATAGCTTCTTATCTCCCTCTGTTCGACTTCATTTCAGAAGTGGGAAAGATGCTGAGAAACCAGAGATAGAGGAATGATTGCGAGGCTGTTATGACTCAAAGCCAAGAATCCGATCTTTCAAAAGCTATTTCATATTTGGGATCAGCTGTCCTATTGACTTTCTTGCCGTTATTGCCATTGCTTGTTAGACCTCTTGCTCTGCTCTTCACACGCCCAACTCTGCCTTGTTTGTGGTTAGCATTTATTCAGAATCTCTCTAATCGGGAGAAATCGGCAGTCCCAAAGCAACTCCTGAAACGGAAGAAGGAGGCAGAGTGTGTTTACACCGCTCAAACTTCTGAGCATACTGTACCTCAGCCCGTTGATTCGACTTTGCTTTGCTACCCGCTTGCCACTGTGAGTAAGGGATATTATCGTGGACCACAAGCTTTAGGCAATAAATACTATATTCGAGGGTAGGGGTCAATCAAGTCTAACTTAAAGCAAACACATTTGGTAGAGTTCCAGACTATAGGCAATAAAAGAAGTACTCCGTTACTATAGGCAATAAAAGAAGTACTCCATTCTATGGTTAACTCAATTAAGATAGGGTGAACTCCATTCTCACTTAAAGCAAACATGTGTACGAGTTACAGAACCCATAAGCACTGAATACGAGTAGATTCAACCCACCTATATTTGGGGTTACTTATTGATAGATTTCCTGTTAATGAAATGAAACAAACAACGTATATTAAGCTAAGCGCTTACGGAGCGTCTAAGACTAATCAACAAGAGCAAGGGCGCAAAAGACTAGATATATAGTTAGTGAGTTTGAACAAGCAACGAGGGGTGCCTCACCTCAAGCTTCATTAATGGCAACAGGTGTTAGCAGATTTGGAGGTTCAAAGCCAAAAGGCAAGGAATATACTAACTCTAAGTACTTAGAGCACCAAAGCCCTTCCCTTCCCTCAAACAACACTGAGGAGCCACCTGGGCCTACTTCTTTAGAGTTTAGCAATGAGGGTGTAGATGAAATAATAGAAGTAAAGTGAGTTTGACAGCATTTCGGCTACAAGCTATGGCGCTAAGAGAAGAGGTTCGCCAGCGGATGTAGAGTCAGTCTTTCCCTGGTTATTCATTGAAGGAATAAAGGCAGTTGACCGAACATGTTGGCTCTAAGGGCTCCTCCATTCCATATTGATATTAGGATGCGCATCAATCAGTTCAGATGGCTTGCTTTGAAGGGCGGAATCTAGTACAGGCGCAAGTCAGGGTAGGTAGCCAAGAGAACAGAACTAGTGGATCTCGGTGTTGGCGCTAACCCGCTCAAAGTAGTAGAGTTATGGTCTTCAAATGATAGTTACGTTCTAGTTGTTGGCGATGAGAGAGAAAGAAGTTCATCGGTTAAGTCGAGTTGACAGCAGCGTTCTTCTAGTGTTATAGACAAGTTTCTTTCAGGTTCTTGTGTCATTGTCTACGATATAATCTATAATCCCTCAGTTGGGCCGTAAAGTCTCTTCAATTGCATTTCGTCTTAATAACATAAACCGTTGTCGAAGCCTAACCCACCCGTTCGCTTGTCTTTATCGTTACCCTCGTTCGCTTGTCTTTTTCGTGACCTTCGTTCGCTTGTCTTTTTCGTGACCTTAAAGCTTAAGGGGTACAAAATTCCTAACCAAGTATCACTTCGCCGAACGATCAAGTATCTAAGAGCGTTTTCCGCACATAAGTCTTTCTCAGTTGTTATAGCACTTTTAGGGCTTCATGAGTCGATTCAGAATCTTAGGTTCTCACTTCACTTGGCGACGGACTTGTCCCACTCCTCGTAAGTTCAAGCCCCAGCCCCCCAAGGCACTCCTAATGTTGGGCGTGAGGTCTTATTCGCTAGTACAGATGTTTCTCAATATCCTTATGCATCATTCAATCAATCAAAATGATGTTTAAGTTGTCTGTATCAGCGGATGGGAGACCAATGAGATGACTCATACAAATAACACGGGATGCAAATCTAAGAAAGAAATATCATATTATCGGAGAAGAAACTCATATTATATAAGAGTATTATCGTAGAATAGTCAATTATAGAAAATAGAAGTATGTTAGGTAAAACAGCAAACGGGTATTCCACTATTCGTTCAAGAGGTGCTTCCTCATAGAGAGGGACAGTTGAAACTGCACGATCATCTTAAAGAATTGATGATTTTGGAAGTGAGAACAACTACACGAGATGGTACAAGACGAAACGATAGGAGAGGTAAAGCTTTGGAAGCATGAGATGGTCTTGATCTTAGTTGGCTGGGAATTGGTAATAAGATTAGTTGCACTGCGGTTAAACGACGAAAAAACGAATGATTAGAATGCTTGTAGAGCAAAGTAATGAAACGATTGGAATAGAAGATAGGGTATTCGACCTACAATGGGCGAGTTACTGGTAGAGCGGAATACAGCTGTAACAGTACTTACGCTCGTGTTGAAGTCAGCAGAAATCAATTGGACCATCTGATACAACGGGCGAGAAAAATACGAGGTCCACAATAGGAGAAAAATAGAAACTCCAAACAAGCAGAAGCGCGCCGGGAGGAAATGGATAAGGGTAATTGTACTACTCGAACTTTACTGAACTTTCCAAGCCTATACACAAGCACCGAAACCTATACAACTTTAGCACCCAACCCAAAGCAAAGAAACTCTACTTTAAGACGAAAACAATACTTTCAGTGACTTCCCAATATCTTGCAGCTGAAGATCTTTATCAGGCTTCCTCTCTTGTTGGAGACTTCCTACTTGTAGCGGACTTTGCGCTTGCAGTCAAAAAGATCGGACTAGCTTCTTGCCTTGCACCGAGGAAAACATTAATGGATTTTTGAGCAACCGGTCCTGGTATAGATATAAGTAAGTCAACTGCTTCCCTTGAAGAGATCTTAGTCCAATAACTAGGCCAATAACTTAACTCGAACTAGGATTGCACGGAACTGACAGAGACTCGTCACCAACACTGGAAATTCCCTTCCGCGGTAAAGAACAGGAACTACATTTGAATCTGGAACAATACTTTATTAACCGGTTGATGCAGACTTTGGCACTGCTTATTATCCTGTTTATGATCGTAATTCCAATCCTTCTATTGTCGACTTGAATGGAGACTTGGACACAGAGAAGAACTTGCTGCTTCCTTTAGCTTTAGCGCTTACTTTGAAACAGCGGATTCTCTTACAGCACGCAACACCTCTAGTATATCTTCTATTAGATAAGTGTATATAACCTCATAGAATATTATAAGCTTCCATATGATACTGAAACGGAAACGGAAACAGGAACCGCATCCGCTGAAGCCACTTTGAATTCCATAACTTTCCTGGACACCGAACTTCTCTAGCCCGGCCTTTAGAGTCATTCGCGTTAGCACTTAGTCTTGATCCGAAGTAAACAAGAATTGACAGTTGATCGAGCGCCGAAGAGAACAGAACTCACATGAACTTGAAACTGGAACCCAACTCTACTCGTATTCAATACAACTCGCTTCAGTAGCTCTAGGACTAATTGTCTTTGCCCGGTTCCTATTATAGGTTTTCGAGATTCGATCTCACATTACCGGATTAGAAATCATATTATCCAGTCCAGCGCATCCCCCAACTGTGACCCCGGTCTCGCACCTTAGCTTCCCTTGCTCGCTTTCCAACTGTAATGCCTAGCTTTGGTCTTCCGCTATCACTATAAGTATGACGTTCCTACCTTCTAGCGTTACATTACTTTCTCTCGTTCTGCTTACTAAATATGAGCCTGTCGATCTCTGCTTTCTCATCTTATTACTAATGCATCCTATTACTTATGAGTGAAATCCTTTGACTTACGCCTGTTAGCCTGGTATACTGACTTTATAAGCTATACTGACCTGTTTGGTTATTATGCTTACTCCTGTTAGTCTATTGTTAGATACGCCAGCCTCGTACACTGCACAATACTACCTACTAGATTCTATTAGTACTAGATCTTAGGTCATTATCAAAGAACTATAGCCGGGAAGGGAGACTTAAAGTCAAGGAAAGCATACTTGTAGGTTGCTTGGCGAGTTGTGTTTGACTAGTTCATTCCTTTCTCTCTGTCTCATTATCATAAGTAGTCGTTTGGTTCTATCTCCCTATACGTTAGGATCGGACCGTACCTATGAGTTGAAGGATCAAAGCACCAATAATTAATACACGATGCAAGTACGCAGTGGTAGGGCTACTAAGCCTAACAAACAAGGCAAAAAGGCAGGAATCTAAGATGGAGTTTCAAGATAGGCGGACTGCAACTAACAAGTAGGGATCTTAGGTCTTAGTCGAAGAGTTCAAGTTAGGGGAGTGAAATAAATATATAGTGTAGCTGCTGGCTGCCCGAGCAGGCATTTAGTTACTACAGGATTGGGTTCCTTGGTTCTTTTATATGCTTTGACTTACTTGCTGTATTTTCACTTTGGAGTTTGATTCCTTAAGCGAGGAGTTTAGGGCTCACTTCTGTGTTTTATTCCCGCCTTAGGTCCGCTACTCTTGACTTTCATTCTTGATCCAACGTATACGATTCTCCAGTTGTAGCTCCAATGCCTATACTTATGAATTCAATGCTTACATGCGAGTGTAAGCCTACCTATAAATGAGAAAAGAAATAATAAGAAAAGTACGAATCACCAGGCAGTAAAGAAAGAAATGCCAGAGTTAGCCTCGAATATAGGCATTGAGGGTAATAGGGGAGTCAGAGTTATAGAAAGGAGGGGTCTTGAGTTGGTAAGGACATAGTGAAATGCACGAGTAGGGCTTTGTTTGTGAAGTCAGTATTCCATAAGTAGTAGTGGGATCCCCTGTTTTGAGGTTGGTTCTTAGAAACTGTAGTGAAAGCCCTTGTTCCGGGTCCAATAGAAAGTATAGTTCCAGAAGTCGTTGCTTGGCTCACTTACTTAACCAATACGGCTTACTGCCTCCTCACTACTTAAATAAAGTGTTGAAACAAGCAATGTTTAGCTCTAGTATATATCCACTCCGAGGTAATATCACTACTCCACTCCAACAATTGGCAAACGAGAATATATTGTTTGAAAGTAATCTGTGTTTGTTGACGACACCAGAGCATAGATCCAAATAGTATAAAGCAGAATCTTATGAAGCAGCAAGCGGGTCAGAAGTGTAGTTACGGACGGGGATAGTTTGAAGTCAGACTGGAAATAGAAGAAATACTAACCTAACTCAGGTGCCTGCAGTATTGAATGAAACTCCTCACTCAGGTCTGAAACTCTGTTACTACGGACTCCTTTACTAGTAGTAGCTTGGCCGTTGCTTGGTCTGTAGTCGTGACTTGCCTAGTGTCTTGTCAGCTTGGCCCCGCTTAGCTTTAGGGTGAAGCTACCTATTTCAGTGGTTACCTATCGATTTATTATGCTCTACCAGTCCTTAGGAGAGACTTAGAGGTGAGGCAATAAGGCTTGGTTGGGAAGGCTAACGAGTCAGGCTTTGACTACAGCCCCCGACAGTTCATTATGAGTATTGTGACTTTGATTCTTCCTCGTATAAGTGGATTTCTGACTTCTTAGTTTGATTCGCTGAGGAAGCCGCTTATGAGTTGGATTCACTTAGAAGAGAAATAAGTCTGATATTGGCAATAAGTAATGAGGTCGGATAGAGGAAATGAGAAATATCGGAATTATAGGTATAGCTCTGGAAGGTAAGTTGGTATTGGTAGTCTCACCCTTGTCCCCATCTAAATTATATATTATCTTTCTAAAGAATAGTCGGGTTTTTCTACTCTTTTGTGCCCGTATAGGATCAATAGTTTCTCTTTTTTTCTCTTTTTTCTGAACTTGTAAATTACATCATTACATCTTTTTCGTAGGGGCCCAGCAGGCATACTAAGTATTTATTATAAGCTATAAGTAAGGCAATTCCATAAGTGGAAGCCATGTTCTTAGACTCGTTGGACCACACCTCGATCGTAAGATAGTCTGCCCCGACCCGACCCCTCTTATTAATTACTAGCTTCTCCCTACCCTATCCTTTCAGTGCCGACCTAAACTTTCCGTTCTTACATTCCATTGAGGATTCCCCCGGGTTTCAAATGCACTATAACATAACTTCTTAGCTTTTGTAGTAGTAGCTTGGCCCACGACCTCTTACCCGATGATGACAACTATAGGGGCTTATCCATACGAGAACTTGGCTGAGCCTGAGCTATGAATCAAACTAGAATTACTGTAGACCTTAATAAGGCCAGCTGCAACTATTCCGATCCTATGCCACTTTTCTCTTTAAGCGATGAATTCCATCATAATCATTGACGTGACTGACTAGATACACTAATGGCACGATCGAATCTTTGAATAGAAGCAGAAGTAATGTGCTTTCCTCGTAAGGTAAGAGAAAAGCTTTGGGCCGGGGAATCGAGTTCAAAGGTGGAGATCCAAGGATGAGTTCAAACATTAAGGAAAGAGAAAAGAATAAGATACCACTCAAATGTAAGGGAAAGAAAAGAAGAAGCTCAGCTATCGTTTACTTCCAGCAATAAAGTAGGTCACAACACTGATTGAGCATACAAAACCGGACTCCATCATTCATCCCTGGAAAAAGAAAGTAGAGTTATTTCCTCACTCAAAAAAGCACAAGCGAGATATTCTTCCTTAACAGAGGGGGAGGGGATCATAATGCCATATATTCTTCCTTAACAGGGATCATAATAAGGGAGGGAAAGAATGACCGATAACCTCATAATCCTTGTTGTTAGTGAAATAAGAAAGAAATAAGTGTCAAAGAACTTGTTTTAAGCATCCAGAAAGTCGCATTGGCTATTTGTATATATATGTTTTTCAGTGGTCAAACAAAGGGAATATGTTTTTCAGTGGTCAAACAAAGGGAAGGAGAAAAGAGGGAAGCGCTATCAAGGTAGAATCAGTAGAAGTAAAGTATCAAGTCACTACGAAAGTCAAGTCACTACGAAAGTCAAGTTCCAGTATAGTATTTGATTTCTCTTGTGTTATATTTCTTATTGTTAGATTCATTATTCATTACTAGACTTCCATTCCATTCATGGTTTACTAAACACTGGCCCAACTCCGCCTACTGCCCCAAGTGTTTCCCACTACACTACCGTCTACAATACTCGAGTACCAAGTGGCCCAATTGAGGAGAACTAAACTATCTGGGAATTGCTCATGACCTCGTAAGCCTTACAAAGAGAAGGGGCTGCTATTAAGGTGAAGCATTAAGGCATAATTCGATGCTAATCCCCGACAAAACAGCATAGCAAGCCGATGTTGTAAGTAAGTCTATGCCTAGCTCCTAGTGTGAAGGCCAGCAATCCATCGTTTATCTAAAGAATCCCATTCTAGGTTAACAGGGTTCCTAAACACCTGGCAATCTTTACCTTGAGGGTAGGCGACATTCTCTACCCTTCTACCTTCATTCTGACTTGCTTCTTTAACTCCCGGAACCGGGTCGACGCACTATATATCCTAGGTGCTTAAGTAAATGAGTTGGTAGACTAAGGCGGGTTAGCTCACAGTAGACGATGGCCTATCTAAGGCAGCAACTACACTTGGAATCCATAGTAACAGAATGAACCTAGTTGTCGACTTGCCTGATAGCCAATAGTAGCCGGACCGGTAGTACTGCTCCAGTTCTGGTTCTTGCAAAGACAGATGAAAGTCAAACACCCGAACCGACCTATAAGAAGTGTTCACCCCGACTAGACCTATAATAAGTGTGAACCCCGAGCTCCACTCTGTTAGTGCTTCTCCCTCGCACCAAACCTATCTCTTTTCCTTGGTAAACTAATACAGATTCGACAGGACCACTCTACTACTATCGGTGGGATTACTAGCTACTATCGGTGGACTCCCTATATAGTCTCTCGGGCAATCGGTGGGAAAGAGGTAAATCGGTAGGCTTACTAGCGACTATCAGGCTTGTTGACACTACTTTGAGTCTTGTAGTTACTGTATTAAGTCCGCAAGTAAGTGAGTTCAGACTGGTTGTTAGTTGTCTTAGGTACTATAGATCTGGTTTCAATTCTGATTGTTGCTGGGTGAAGTCTGCCTAGGAGTCGTTTGAGTCTTGATGTTAGGTGTTATAGCCTGGTAGTTGGGTGTCGAGGTCCGGTTGTTAGTGCTATCAGGTTCGTTGGCACTGCTTTAAGGCTTGCTGGTAGTGGTTTCAGCCTTGCACTTCTTTGTTTCGTTCCGTAACTACCTTGTTTCAGCCTGTAGCTACCCCGGTGAAGTCTGGTTGTTAACCTAACGACAGGGAATCAGTGAATTAATACCTTAACTATAGCATCGGGGAATCGGTGGACAAGTTCTATTCTTTGACTCCCGAGTTTCATCCTAAATGTAATCCTTAATAAAGATAATATATAATATAGTAGGGTTTTCTATACTGTGTAAGTAGAGCGTCAAGATAAGTACTTTTCTGCTTTATTTGTGATTTTCCAATCTCTGTTATTTTCTTCCAATAGTTGTGTCTTGGCTCTCAGATCTTTGATTCCAATATTGGTGTCTTGGCTCTTGTTTGATGGTTTCTTTAGACCGGATAGCTTCCATTGCTTCCCTTGTCGAACCAGCTGGCTAATCGGTATTCCACTCATAAACTACTGGCTCTGCTCTAACTGGTTCTATGGCCTACCCGAACTAACTCTCACTCTTGACACTTTATAACTGGAACAAGACTTCAATCAGGCACCCGACTAGATCTATAATAAGTGCCCGAACCAACCTCCTTTCTTGAGTTTGAGCACCCGAGCTCTACTGTTACTACTGAGTCCAATAACTTCCCTATTCTTATAGTTTCTAGTTCCCTGCCTAGGTATGATAGAAAGAAGAGGGTTTCCTCGGTGCCACTCCATTCTTTGCCTTGCCAGCCGAACATAGGGCTTGACTCCCTGGTTTGATTCTGATACTGACTAGCTGCCCCCTCGCTTTGGTGTTAGTAGCTCAGTAGCTCAGTAGTACTTGCTTGCTACCTCAACTCTAATGCGGGTAATCGGTGGGCAATGGAAGAATTGGTAATCAGAGAAGAAGACTGGCTAGCTCCATCCAATAATACATAGCTGTGCGGGGAATCGGTGCATTCATTAATCCCTTAACTCTAATGCGGGGAATCGGTAGGACTGGTATATTACTAGACATGCGGGGGCCAAGCAACTACTAACGACCAAGCCACTACTAATGTGGCGCGGAGGAGCCTGAGCTAAAACGGTAGCGAGTTAAGCCACACCCCCGTTTAAGTCTTGCACTCCTTATGGACACTCTTGCTGGCACTAACATAAGGCTTGGAATCCTTAGCCGCAGTCCCCGAACACAGTACTTATATCTTTAACTCCTTAGCTCATTCTATCCAGCACTAGCATAAGTCTTACTAGCAATAGAATCGGTCTCGCTACCCTAAGCTTCAGCCTGTAACTCCACCCAGCTATAGCCTTGGATGCACTGATTTGATTCTAACTCTCTAGACCAGATACCCATACTAGCTACCCTGGCTTTCAGGCTTGGACTCCTCAGCTTCATTCTGTGACACTAGCTGCCCTTGCTTGGCCTTTGACTTGCTTGTTTGATTCTGATCTTAGTACTCTAATGCGGGGAATCGATACCTAGCATCGGTACCACTACTTATGAGTGCAATTCTGGTTGGCACTGGTTTAAGCCTGATAGTTAGGTGTCTTAGTCCTGTTAGCACTGGTTAGATGCCTTAGCTACCCATACCTATAAGTAGTACCTTAGCTACATAGCAATAGAGACCTTAGCTATATACCTAGCAGCACTAGCATCAATACCACTAGCATCAATCACAGGTTTCAGCCTTGTTGGCACCGGTCGAAGTCTTTCCCTCCTCAGTATCAGGCTTGTTGTTCGGTGTTTCAGGCTTACAATACTACCTCGCTGCCCTAGTTGTTCTATTCTTAAACTACCTCGCTCAATTCTGTAACACCTAAGCATCAATCTGAGCCTACCCGGTCGAAGTCTTTGCCCTAGTGGTTTGGTTCTATGACTTCCTTGGTTCAGTCCGATATTGGTTCCTTGGTTCAGTCCGATATTGGTCAGCTCCATTCTCATACTGACTGGTTGAAGCCTGAGCGACAGTGGGGTAAGCCTGAGATGCACTGGGTTAAGCCTTTGACTCACCGGTTGCATTCCGGTTTCATATATAAAGAAGAGAGAAAATGCACCGCCAAGACACGACTCATGTGTCGCGGCAGCCAATAAACAGTTATTAGAGGTTATTACCAAGTCCTGTTTAAACCCTTCTATGTCTGTACTGAAAAGATAGTCAAAAATGATCTAGACTTTTCTGGATTATTTCATATTTGATAAATTGATTCATCGGGCTATTCTCTGGTCAAGAGGGCAGGTTAGCTAGTCAATCACATGGCAAGCATCTTTTCTCTCTTAACAAGGGAGTCAACTCGGGAAGCTAAGGTATTCAACTCACACTCACTCACAACTAGGAGCCAGGCAACTACAGTTCACAGAGCCATAGCCGAATAGGGATATCAGGTCTTCAACTACGGTATTAGAATTATCTACAAGGGACAGGCGCAGGGCATACTAAGGTACGGGCAGACATACTATACTCTCTTACAGGCAAGGAAGCACTAACGGGAGCAAGATCGGTCTACTTTAAATAGCATTCTAATAGGATGCAACTCGGGATTCCACAACTACCCGCGCCTAACTAGTAAGTACTCTCTTTTGACTACCCGACCTAAACTCTTTATTGAAGATTCTACCAAGCCGACCTAGACCCTACTTTAGAACCAGAACAGTTCATTCCGCATCTGTATTCCGAGCCTACTTCCTTTGTTTGAGCACCTTAGCACTACTGCTCTCTTTCTCATCTAACTCAGGCTACAAATGATTGCTCATCTACCTTTGCTTCCGAAACTTATATTATAGGCGCAACCCCTCAACTGACAGCTTACTTGTTTACCGACACAATAACTCCCCTTTCCCTGTCCTAATTTGGGTGTGAACCTGCATTTGAGTCCACCTAGCAACTACTACTGGACTGGCAAACTTACAATAAGGGCCCGAACAGGATTGATTGTATCTCTCGTTGCCTCTCCTCTTGAGCTCACTCCTACAGCACCTAGTAACAGACTGAGGGCTGACTCACTGACTTATGACTTAAGGCTTACTACTCACTAGTCGAATTCTAACTTTCCTACTTGAGTTAACCCCTTGCCCACCGATCTCCAACAATAACTAGAGAAAGGGAAGCCAACTACCAATAAAAGGAGTGTGACTGCTAATGGAAAGAATTGCTCTAGTAATAATCATACTTGAACTCGAACCCGGGAATGCAAGTAATTCCTATAAGATTGAAAACGGAGACACATAATTCAACTCAAAGCTGAGGGTCTAACATGCCCAAACGACCCCTGAACTCTCCTACTACGCCTACTCAGCCCATCTTTCTTAGCTATAAAACAAAGGCTACTGCCTAACATCCCTCCTTTCCTGACTTTTACCCTACCGCTCCTACCTGGCATCCTCCTAGTGCTTTATCTCATTCCCAGGCTAGTGCTTCTCATCCTTTATACTTGGAACTCGGGCTTTTGCTACTCTCAATAAGAATGGAAATTGGACATACCAGATAAGGTACAGCTTCGAGGACTTGGACTGGTGCTAGCAAGACCAGCAATCACTGCTAATAAGGCTTTGCACTTTGTGTGGACTAAAGAAATGAACTCGAAACGGGGGATTGGGCTACCGGCAACAGGCTCTTGAGCTACTTACTATTGGAATGGAGCTACTCCGGGGTACGATACTTTCACTGCTGTTACACTTCACCTAAAACAAGGAAATAGGCCTTGCCCTTACTGATCTCAATCCCCTTATCTATTGATTACAACTTAAAGCTCCCGCCAGTTAGCCTGCCCTTCTGGAATACCATTTGATTTTACTACTACCTACGAGCCTTTGTCTCTTTTAGCTAAGTCTGATCCCTCTACTAATGATAGTGGTACTCTAAATAGGTAAATGCACTCTTGACTTTATAGGTGATAGGCTGACAGCTATTCCCACAGGCTCTAAGGGCTAGTAAAGAAAGCGCCAAAGCATAACCTATTGCCTATGAGACTCTCCCATTTTCTAGATAAAGGATAAGACCCTAATGGAGAAGTCAATTTCTGTGTTATTGAGATCCCCTAATCGTAAGTTGAAGAAAGTGTAACAAACAGTAAAGCACTAAAGCAGTAAAGCCGGAAAGCTGGAATGTCCCCAAAGCTCATCCTTTCCTTGATTTTATAGGCTACAAATACTTCCTCTACTCTGGCTCTGGCAACTGGCAATACTGACTTTGCTGGCAATACTTAACGCCTCGGAATTCATTGACTCTTTGACTTGGGCTAATGGAGCTGTACTTGCACTTGCCCCGGATTCTTATCTTTTAACGAAAACTCCAGTTGTCGCATCTGCCCTGTGAAGTCTCCTTCAGTTCCCCCCAGGTTAGGAGTAACAAAAAGAATCATCATAAGCCGAATCCGAATCGACTCTCTTTTCGAATGCCCATGGAGCAGTGTGTGAAGCATCTATTGACCCTGTAAGTTAATGGCGAGAGTAAGATGTGCGGTATCCAGTCATTGTCCCGCTCTAGCTCGCCGGTGAGAGTGTTGGTGCTCTAGCTCTAAGTCTGTGATAGAGGGTTCTTGCGTTGTGGTAAGCAAAGAAAGAAAGAAAAGGATCAAGATCAGATGTTATTAGTTAGTTGTCCGCTTCTTCCTAACACCGGCAAGTACTTGACTATTCTTTTTCCTCTTATTCTATTCTCGTTTCGTTAACTGCTTACTTTCTTTCGCCAACCCCTGGAATGGAACTTGCTGCTCCCGTTCGCGCACCGGTACCTTCTTCTTTCCCGACTATAGGATGAAAGTTGCCCGCTTGCTACTGGACTTGAGAAAGCTTCGTATCACTCCACCTGGACCAGATTCTGCACTTCATCTGTGGCTTCTTATCCTTATTCTACGTATCTCGTAAGGTATCAATCAATTTGAACCCCGGGTTACCAGTGTAGGCCTATAATCGATAGGTGAAACACTCTTTTCTTTTTGGCGAGATCTACAATAACTGGAATACTGTGCTGTGGAGCTGTAGTGGGCCTTTTGACTTAGTTTAAGCTATGTGTTACTCTGCTAATGGCAAATGAATTCCTAATTGAAACTTGGAAACAGTCTTTCTACTTCATTAATATCCTTGCTTTGCGCTGTTCCTAAGTGCATTAGCTTACTTTTTGGGTGCTACGGGCAAGAACAAAAGTACTCTTGGCTAGGGAACAAGCTTAATAAGAGAATGAAACGCTTACGTTAGTTTTTTGCCTCAACTCAATTATGAAGTTAATACTGACTTAGCCGGTGCAGCTGCTTCTGTCCAGCAAGTGCTTAGTCTAGGGTGCGGGTCAATAATCTATTCCATAACGGCTACTATTGGTAATGAATGAAAGTCAAAGAAGCCCAACCTTTATATACGCGTAAACTCATATTGTCCTGCTGTAGCTCAAAGGTGAACTCCGTTAGCGCAAACACTTATTGAACTTGTGCGTTAAGCCAGCTGTAAACAGGTAAGGTGTTGCAGAGCCAGTAGAAAGTATGATGCTACGTCGCAAAGCAGTTTAGTTAGGTGGAGCAGAGCCAGTAGAAAGTAGTAGTCCTGTTTTCGGGAGATAGAGAACCCGAAGGCAAAGCAAACAAGAAAGAAGTTAGAACTTGTTATTACCGAGTCCACAATGGAAAATAAACGAAACTGTCTCTTAGAATATATTAGTTGGTTGCCATTACCAAGTCCTGTTTTTGGGAGCTCCCCTGTGAGAGTGAGAGTGAAATCCCCTTTATAAGCAGTGCCAGGAAAGTAGACCTGATCAGATGCAAGCAACGAAGCGGGAAGTATAGAATTGTAGTCAGTTGCCGGAGTACGCACCCTCTGCGGTTAAGTGGAAAAGAAGTAGTTCAAGCCTAAGGTATTGTAGCCATAGTCGTTCTAGTAGCTTGAGTTGGATGAGCCTAATTCCGTTAGCAGAGTAGTGGTTGGCCCTTTTTAGTAGTCAATTCGATTCTTGTTAGTGGTCAATTCCATTCTTAGTATAGTACACCTGTTTGTTACTTCGTTGAATCCCTAGTGGGAGACAATAAGGCTTAACCAAAGAGGTAGAGCAGAGCCAGCAGCCTGTTGAAATAAGAAAAGAATAGTTAGAGGGGCCGCCTACTACTATACTTGTTTCATATCCCTAGTTGAGTCTTCCTGCTGTGACTAATTTCATAGGTAGAGTTAAGAGTTACTTGCCCCAGAGTGAAGAGTTATCTAGTCTTCATCCCTAGTTTCATCCTAGTCTCCCAGAGAAGAGTCATCGGCAGGATCAGTATCAATATAAGTAGTCGCAGTTCCAGTTTAGAGGCCCTTATAGTCAGTTTGCCAGCCAGATCAGAGGACTTGTTGTTTGCAAAGGTGAGGAAGCCGGCAGGGTAGCAAGTAGTGGAGTAGTTAGTAGCCAGAGGATAGAGAGGCAAGGGGACCCAGTCACTAATTCCCGTGTTTTGGTGATTCGAGTGAAGTCTGCTACCCGGGGTTAATAAAGAAGTGAAGTTGATTCCGGAAGTTCAGTTGAGTTCTTATTAGTAGTTGGTTTACACAGCTTCCTTTGGGGACCCATACTAGGCACCAGTAGATTTGATCTGAAGTCAACAAAGAATTCCAATAATGGATTTAACTCAGCCAAGCCGACAAGGAACAACTATAGCAATAAATCAGAATGTCATTAGTGGACTACGGGCAGGAGCAATCCAATCCCTAGTTCCTCAAGAAGCAAGTCAAGTTATCGGGGATCAGTGTCCGGATCAAGAGAATAGCCAGTTCCAGTTCAAAAGTATGGTTATGAGTTCAATTATTGGGGATTTGAATTGGTCACTAGCTTGGCTGTTGCCAGAGGTAGATTAGAGTTCGGACTAAGTCACAACTCTTTACTTACAGAACTATCAAATGGACATTACCTTCATAGCTTCACACATGGGTGATACTAATACGTTTACTAGTGCTGAAGAAGAAAGTACTGGATCGGAAGAAACTGACTCATTAGCCAGAGGTGTAGTAGAGTAGTTTCATCAGTGAGAGTTGAGATCGGTAGGCCTTGGTCGTTAGTACTAGCTTGCCCGGGTGCCGGTAAGAATCCTTTACTTCCTCAGGGGGCTAAGTGGTCTAGGATCTAAAGCTTATTCATTGCCTGTGAGAGTTGAGTCAACGAGAGAAGAAGCACGGTATCAAGGAACAGGATCTGGCTTTTAGCGCTACTAAGGGGTCTAACCCAAAGCATGAAAGAGGATGGTTCTTCAAGTTCATGAGTTTACCACGAGGCGAGAGATTATATTAATTCTTCAGGCAGGACAGCGGAAAGTAGAGTTTTCTACGTTATCGAGTTGGAAGCGGAAGACAGGCACTCCAAGAACTATCCCACCCAGACTAAGTGGCTAAGTTGACTGTTAAGTAGGTTCATATGCTTGAGAAGAAGCAGCTTAGGAATCAAAGGATAAAGGTGTGTGTTGGGGGAGTATAGAACTTATGCAGGATCATTAGCGGAATAAGGATCTGGATCCGGATCCTCTGTGGGAGTAGGGTATGCAAGTGAGGTTGAGTTTCATCTGTTTGTCGACTCTTTCCTCCGCACATGTATGTAAGTCAATTTATTTCCTCCCCACATGTATAGAACTAAGGGAAACTGGAATGGATTCTAACTCCCCACATGTATAGAACTAAGTAAACTGGAATTGCCCACATCATGAAAGAAAGTGAAAGGTCTAGAGAAACAAAAAAACACTAAAAGACCGCTGTACATTGCTAACATGAGAAAAGAGAACAATTGAGCATTTCGAGTAAAGCGTTGGATGTCGACTGGACAAGCAAGCAAAAAGGAGTGAAAAATACTCAATAGAACTTAATAAGAGGAGGCGCTTAGGCATGGCATTCCATTCAGGTTTGGCATGATGAGGAAGAGAATGGAATCTGTCTTTAGAGGGAATCGTTCCTTACAGAAACTCTAGAATAGCCGAAACACTACTTTGCACTTGGATTATAGGCAACAGTGCGTGTCATCGAAGTCATCTTCTTTCGTTCCATTTTGGAAGTAAGCTCTGATGGAGCACTTGAAGATGGATATGGTAAGCTCTGATGGAGCACTTGAAGATAGATATGGGAACCACTAGTACGATTCCATCTTGATTTATCCATTGAAGCGATAAAGCCCTAAGATTCCAGAGTAAAGGACCATTCATAAGCGCGGGGACTGCTAATTATGCTAATGAAAGTATTCCTAGCATCTCCAGATCCCAAAGAAGGAAGTGAGTCTTGTCATTTATTACGCGCTGTGTCCCCTGCTGTTGTAGCTTTCCTTATTCTTGAGAGAATGAAATCAAAAGAGAAAACTCAAAAGAGATGTGTAGGCATATATAGATTTGGATCTTCCGTAGACTCCGTATGTTGGAGAAGGGGCAAGCCAGTGCCTTGATTAACATGGAAATTCAAGCATAGTATTCTTTCAAAGCCTGCAATTCTTGACGAAAGAAAAGACGAGTGAGTACTAGAGAGTCATGCCAGTATTGAGACAGTGGTCGGTTCAACAAGTCTCCGTAGAGTTATTACTAAGTCCTAATTATGTAGCGGTGCGGTTCCGTCTTAAGTAGAAAGTCAGTCAGCAGCAAGCTGTTCTGAAACTAGAGTTCGGGCAAGATAAGGAATTCCTCACTGAAAGGTAAAGGAGAGGCAAGGCAGTAAGTCAAAAGTCTTAGAAACAGGATAAGAAGCCAGATAAGATGTTGGTGGTCTGCAATTACAACTTATTAGGTCTAAGAATGGAACTCCGTATTTACTAAGATAGCTTAGAAGCATTGGGCGCCAGCTTGGGACAGTTTTAGACCGTTCCCATTCAATCAAGCCAACACAACACAGGAATTGTGAAAAGGACTCGGCCTAACACTCCTTATCCAGAGTTGCGTCTTTAGTAGTGACTTGTCTTCCTTTGTCTACTTACTATGTAGCTTGGTCGGCTTGTCTCCTCTCTTAGCCTTTGTAGTCGTAGCTTGCCCAGGACAGATGCGTTTGAGCGGTCCTCTTGATGGTTCCGTTGCCAATACTCCAAATAATATATCTTGCATATGGGATATCAATGAATAACCAAACACTACTACTTGTTTACTTGTTCTTCCTTACTCACTTATTGACTAAAGTATTGAATCAAGTAACATAACACTGCTTACTGCAAGCTCTAACTGCGACAACTCCAATAAGCTAATGCAGAAATGACTCCGTTAGCGACCGGTGAGAAAGGTTGGATTGACTTTATCCTTCTCTTGCAACTAAGGGTCTGCGGGAATGAAAGAATAATACTGTAGATGTAGGGTCCGCTTACGCTCAGTCAAAGTATACAACAAAGTCAATAGATGCTTCACACTCGCAAAGAACCCGAAAGTCAGCTGGATATAGGCACCCGGAAACCGAAAGTAAGCTAACTGATCCCCATCCGCCAATAACCCCCTGGTCGACTTTCGTCGCCTCGAACTGCCTCTGGTCCGGCTTATGATCTTTCAAATCCATTAGGTAAAGTACCATTTCAGACCTCTCCTCTTGCAAATACAGATCTTATATCCCGTTCACCCTTACTTACTCATACTGGTTACCTTGCCTGCCTACCTATCTTATTGATTACTAGGTTATTGAATGCCTCGCCCTTGTTCTTATTCTGACTCTCTCTTAGTCTCTTCTCGAGTTTACTTTACTAGCACAGCATACCTTTCTTTGGAAGATGATACTCCACTTAACAAAACTCTGTTATCAAAGGAATTTAGCTGAAAGGATACTCGACCTCTACTTAACCTTGCTATTCCACAGCTTCAGATCCTGATCCCGATCCTGCTTCGGCTCCAGCTGACAAAGATTCTTCTCTCAGAGACAAAACAAGAACAGAACCTTTATCCTATGTAGCTGACCTTGATACTGTTCCACGAGACTAAACCCGCTCAGAAGATATATTACTGAGAATTTATATACAAGAGGAATTTCCACCAACTCCTTGAAACTCTGGGTAGTGCAAAGAATTATTTCACTTACACTGATGCGGACTCCTCTCCTGTATCTTCACTTGCGGATTCCCTTTTGTCAACCTCAGATCTTAGAGTAGAGCCGTTACAACTTTGAACACCAAAATGAGGATCAGAGATTCACCCGACTCTGGAAAGCCAAGAAAAGAACTCCATCCACATCCACTCGAAGTAAACATCTCGCTTAAAAGCCAGTAAGATACTATGATTCCGCCATGCCCTTCTTTAACCCGGATCTTGATATAGAGCTTCTTCTCTCTTCGTAAACTAATATTCCACAAATACTAATATTCCACAAAGGATTCAACAAGAACAGGGGCACTTCGGATTCTTCAGCCAGACCCTACCCCAGCTCCGACTCCTGGAACTGTTGCTCATCCTTAACCAGTAAATGATCCAGCTCTTTCCCCTGCAGTAGACTAATAGCCTGTATTCTGACTTATGAGTTGAGAGCGTATAAATACAGAATAGAACTTCACCCCAGGAAACTCCATTCTGAAAGGAGAGAGCACATGGTTTGGTAGTGACTTCTTCTATGAAACCCCTATCGCTAATGATTCCGTTTCTGGACTTGGAGAGTGACATTAAGAAATGGGGTATCGGTACTGTCGCAAGTCAACTCAATTAATTATTAAAGAAAGAGAACTAGGATTGGTTACCGGATTCCATTAGACCGAGTGAGGCTCCAGAATACATCTATTGTAATAGAAAGAGTGGAGCGGCCCTGCCACAAGTGTAGTTAAAGCCTTCAACCGGTCAATCCAAGCCTTATATTGGTACTGCTCGGAATGGAGCTAAGGAGTGAGATAATGGAACTAGCAGGGTAGTAAGCCTGAAAGCAGTAACCCCAAGACCGATGCTGGGTAGTTACAGGCTCTAGCTCGGTAGCTAAGGTCTCAAACGACTCCTACTCAGCCTGACAGTAAGGGTAGCTAGTGTGGGTATTGATTCTCTGATGAGCTAGTATGGGTGTATGTCGCTAAGGTCTCTAACTGGTAGCTACCGGGCTGATGCTATGTATTATCAGACTGATACTAATGGTACTAAGGTTTAAATCAGTAGGTCAAAGAGTGTAGCTAGCAAGGGAGCTAGTCAATCTTAGAATGAAACTAAGTAGGCTCAGACTCAAACCGGTGCATCTCAGAACCAAGCACCTACCAACAAGGCTTCGACCCGCGCTAACAAGCCTGCTACTGGTGCTCCTCAGAACCAAACCAGCGCATCTGAGCCTGAAACAAGAGCTTCCAAGCCTGCTACTGGTGCTACTCGGAATGAAGCTAAGTGGGCTCAGGCTGATGTTAAGGAGTGACAGGCTCCAACCGCAGCTGCTGAGGCTATAACAAGTGCTGCCCGGACTGCAGCTGCTAAGGGGCCAGCTCTATCTCTAGTCCAGAGTCGAGGTCGGGTCGGGGAAGTAGGAAAGTTAGAATTCCACTCGGTCGTTAAAGAATCAAACTAGGGCCAACAAGAATGCAAGTAGTAGGTCAAAGAGTAGAGCTAGCAAGGCATAGGATGCAGCTGCCTAAGATCAGACTGAAACGAGGGCTACTCAGAATGGGGCTCGTAGATGTAAGGCTTGAAACCGTGGGCACCAACCTTGGATTACAGAATGGAACCAGTGCCTCTAAGGCTGATACCAGTGCTGGGCAGAATGGAACGAGTGAACCGAAGCCTTAACCCGGTGCCACTGAGACTTCAACCAGTAAATCCTATTGTTGGGGATCATCGGTGGAAGGGGTGAACTCATGGGGATCGGTAGAAGGGGTGAACTCAAAGGTTAGAATCAAACGGGTACTACTAAGAATTGACCTGGTGAGGAGAAGATTAAGTGCTTGTGTTTACTTACTTGGTGGGGTAGTCCTGTTCGAGTGTGAGTTGAAGACCTGATTGATAGTACTTATATGTGTTGGCTTGAAGACCTGATTGATAGAGAAGAGAGAACAGCGCTACCGTTTAACTCAACTCCTACCGCGGCACGCGAACACATGAATTGTTATAACTGCGTTATAACTGGGAACTCTAGCGGCCCTGCCGCGCAACATTAGTAGTTGCTTGGTGATTGAAACAAGGTAGTTAAAGGCTTCAACCGGTGCATCGCAGCCTTTAAGAGTGCCCCGACAGGAACGAAACCGGTGCTAGCAAGAATGAGAGGAAGTAGTTAAAGACTTGAAACAGTGCCTAGCGAATCAACCCCACATGCCTAAGACTGGAGCCATAAAGGGAGGCTCAGACTCAAACAAGGGAAGAACCGCTCGCTACCTTTGATTGCATTCTTGGACTGCTGGGGCACATTCTTAGTTGTACTTGTTGGTAGGCTTAGTTCTTTGACTCTTGAGTGAAGTTACATTCTGATCTTAGGAGCTGTGCTTACTGGTTGAACCAATACTGGATGCTTACTGGTTTCGCTTACTGGTTGAACCAATAGTTGACTTCTTGCTTGACTTGCTAAGCTATAGTATTGGATTTATTGGTTTCGTTCTTTGACTATACCTCTGCTATGGCTCTCATCTCATCTAACTCTGTCTCTTTGAACTCCGTTAGTGCAGTGCTTCAGAAGCTAGTCCTTCTTTTGGTGTTCTTGTTTCGGGTGCTAAAACTCAAGAAAGGAGGTCTAGTCGGACACTTATTAGAGGTAGGGGCGGGGTAGTTAAGGGATAGAACAGAGCTGACTAATTTAAGAATGCAACCAAGCAGACTAAGAATAGAGCGGCGGAGTCACAGGCTTCACCCATGTAGTTACAGGCTATCCGACATCCGAGGCAAAGACTGGTATGTGGTAGGCTCTGACTGATGCTGTTAGGTACTCAGCCTGATGGTAGGTAGTTAGAGGCTGCTGCCAGGGAGTGACAGGCGGAAATCAATGCTAAACAAGAATTCCACTCAGGAGTTACAGGCTTCAACCGGGGTTTGATGCGGGGAAGAAAGAAAGGCTAGTTCCAAGTCCTTTGTTCGCGGCTAGGGAAGCAATGGAAGGAGTTGATCCATAGAATTTCTTCCTAACATCTTGAGTGTTCCTTCCTTTATTACTCATTTCTTTCTTTCTCTTTTCGAATGCGTGTACTCTTAGTGTGCGAGGAATATCTTGTTCGGGTATTGGATTGGCGACGAGTACCTGTCTGCTTGAGTTGAAATCGTAGAGAGAGGTGAGCCCAGTTCCACTTTACATATGAATCTATACCAAGTGCTAGATAAGATAGATATTCGAATAATGGACTTCCATGAGAGGTAAGGCCCTTATTGTAAGTTTGCTCAAACTCAAGAAAGGAGGTCGGGTGCTAGGGAAGGTGGATTCGAAAGCAGCGGGTGGAATTCTTTCTTTCCTTACTGCTCCTGTTCTTGTTTGAGTGGAATTCTTTGTTGTCAATGATAGATAGGGTTTTACAGCCTTAACCCTTATGTGGTCAGGTGCCTCAAGTTTGAAGTAAACTACCTTAGCGAAGAAGCGGGAAGCAACAGAACTCCCTCTCGCCAACTACTGGCTCTTTGAACTCTTTCAATACTTTCTTTCTTTCTCACTCCTATTCTATTGCTCCTCTCCTCTCTGGCTCTTGAAACTAAGTAAGATCTTTCAAACAGCTTGTTATTCATCTCGTAACTTCACCGCTGGGCTGGGCGCTTGTATGCGACTTTATATAAGGGCGACTAATACTGTGTCAACGAATTCTTCTTTCTGACCTCTACTCCTAGACTGGGAAGACCCCTTTTCAGCCTGAGAATTGGTAATATGCTTCTTAGTAGCCATAGTCTTGGAAGCAATGTGGCTAAGATATACCCAGATAATGTAGCGGCGGTTGCTAATATACTAGATGAAGAAAATAGGTAATATCTTTTCTTTAATGGATTTAGGAAGAGGGAAATCATCTACTAGCTTGGAAGCGGGAAGGAATCTACTAGCTTGGCCCCCCCATACTCTAAGCTAGACTCCTGACTCGCATTCTTATTGTTAGTTAAAGAATAATCCAACTCGAACCAAGACTGCGCCTGCTGCTGATGGGACTAAACCTCTGTATGGCAAACAAGAATCTCCCTACTGGTAAACAGGCTTACTGTCCTTACTTCCATTCTAAATACGCTGGAATCTACTAATGCTCCTTACTTATGAAATTCCAGTTTGTGAGTTAGGGCCTGCCACTATGGAATCTGATCCTTACTTAATAGGCTTTTAGGCTCAAACACGTAACTTAGACTTTGACTACTGCTCCTACTCTATATACTTGTTCTTATACCTTCTTCTTCTTATTATTCTGATTCTTGGAAGCTTTCCTGGCACTACGGATTATCGAACTGCCGATTCAGGGTACCCTTACTTTTCGTCAACACCTTGAGACTTTCCTGCCTTTCTTAGTAACCTCATCAGCAATAGAGATGAGCATTCAAAACTCCATTCTTCAGGAGTTATTTCTGAACTGCTTGCAACATTTCTCACTCTGTAAGCGCCGAGGACCAAGGTGCTGAAAGCCAATCAGATACTGTTATTGAGAGCGCAGAAACAGATGCATACTAGATCTAGAGGATCGGATTGCTGTCAAAGATGCATTTATTACTGATGTCCCATATCTACTATATCTAATAGGAATGTAAAAACCCTTTCCTAACTACGAAGACAGGATGGACAGGAATTGCACCACTTCTGTTAGCGCCCCGAGAGTAAGCTAATGCACAAGGGCGAAACAATAAGAGGATTGGAAGTATATAAACCGGTAAGATTCAAAAGAAAGAGAAGCTAGTCAGATGAAAAAGAAAGCCAAGCCAGTAGGATTTCAAAGAAAGGGAAGTAACGCCGGTAAGTTCGTTGATGCTAAGCTCGTAGACAAGTAACTACTAATGGACAAGCAGCGGCGTCGGATTACTGCTGACCTACTTCTAATATTCTTTAACTATACTTTGAGAATGGACAAGCCAATCACCTCTTTCGTAGACAAGGAAGGCAGGACAATCTGTTGACATGGAGTTCAGTGGAGTTATGGGCTTTCCCTTGTATTTCTTTTGCATCCTTAAAACACTTGTATTGCCTTTGCATCCTTAAAACACTTGTATTGCTTCCTTTCGAACTACAATCTACTAAATGACACTATAACTCCCATCTACTTAAACACTAGCACCCAAAGACACTCAGATTCAGTGCGCTGAAGAAAAGGTGTTCAGTGACTTTCTTACTTATTTATAGAAGTATAAGGTGTGCAGTGAGATTGAATAAGAGTGACGGGCGACTTATTAATTCGAAATGAAACAAGCAACAGCTTGAGCAAAGGGAGAAAGTCATGTTGAGTAGCCTGTCAAAGGTATAAACAAGAGAGTGTTGAGTAGCCTGTCAAAGGTATAAACAAGAGAGTTTAGTATGAAAGAAAAGGTATAAACAAGAGAGTTTAGTATGAAAGCAGTAAGGAGGGAGGTGACTTCTTTCTAGATGTGTAACGCTCTCTTCAACAAGAGCAAGGGCGCCAGTGGAAACTACTATAGATGCAACTAAGTGTCGGCCTACTACTGCTCCCCTACTATATTGCTCGCGTATCCAGTAAAGTATCCGCGTGTTCCCCCAGGTCTGAAACTCTCACTCGACCTGGAACAGGCTATTCTGCCGTGGATTATCTTACTCCACTTTCAGGTCTTGTTGCTGACAATTGAACCAACCAGGGAAAGTAGTGTTCTATGGCTTTGAAGCTACCTAGTGCTAGAAATACATAATGGAATTTCTTTTGGATATAGTGGAGTTTCAAGATCAGCAGTAGGATAGGATCTGTGCGAGTTAATGATGGTGCTCCCACTCGGTCTGTTCCTGTAAGAGTGAAGTCTACTTGTTCAGTTCCTGTTCGCCTAGTTCGAGGTGAAGAGACACGCAGACAAGCAGAACTCAAGTCCTACCCCATTTCTCTATTTGCTATCAGCAAAGGAACTACTAGAATTTATGTAAGCAGTGAGATTTGAGTCGAGTGAGATTAGTAGCCGGAGCCAGAGATGAGCCATAGGGTATATGTTAGTAACAGTTGTTACCAAGTCCTGAGTGCGTCCATCAAGGGAAGCGGGAAGTTTTTCTGTGTAGAAGAACAGAGATTTAGCTGTGACTCATTGTTATTAATGTGACTCATTTAAGTGTTACTCATTTAATATGAATCAGGCATAACCTGTTCTGTAGAGTTCTATTATTGGAGATTAGAATCGGTCACTAGCTTGGTCTAGCGTAGTTGCTTGCCGGTCAAAAGTCGATTTCTGTTCTTGTGTTGCGGGACAATATCTGGTTGGTATAAACTGACTTTTCTTATGGGATTGCTTCTTCACTTCAGCTCTAAGTACTTTCTTTATATGAGTTTCTTTATATGAGTCGTTGAACATAAAATGAGTGCGGTACAAACCTGTACATTAGTTTGCTTGTGGAATAAAATAAGAAGAGAGTGTTCCTGCTTGTGGAATAGAATAAGAAGAGAGTGTTCCTGCTCGTGCTCTCCCGAAGTTAAGGGAATCATCTTCCTTCATAGTTGACCAATTATGTAAATAAGTAAGTAACAAACTCAACCCCCCTAAACCAAGAATCGAATTAGCACCCAATCGCTGTTGCTTTTTCTCTCCGACTAGCTTGTTTACTTGTTTCTGTTGTTTGTCCCCTTGCTTAGTCTTACTTAGTAGCTTTTGCCCTTGAGTAAGTCGGAACCCCACCACCATACTCCTGCCTTCCCACGCACACGTATAAATTAGAAAGCGAACCAGTACTTTATCTTTATACAGCAACATCTCCAGCACCCGAACTATATTACTCGGTTAAAGCAAAGGGAAAGCCAAAGCATCTATCTCTACTTAACCTTGCTTCAGAAAGACATTCTCTTGTCTCGATTAAGACTAGAAAACAAAACTAGTAACTACTAATAAAGGTGCAACTACTAAAAAAGCAAGAATGGGTGTTGATAGCTCTGCGCTGCGCTCGCAAGTCCTGTTTGATACTGGTGATTCTATGGATACAGGTTCCTCTCTTGAAAACGGAGTCTGGTCCTGATCCAGCATCTTTTATTGTCGACTTCAATTGACGACTTGGACCACACCTCGCTTTATCGGATCGGAACTGATTGACTTTGTTTTCCGACGCTTCTATCTGAGATGAACGGATTGACTTTGGTTTTGTTATCTTGGCTTTACTACTTAAGTAAGATAGGTCCGATCACTCTAGACCCTACCCAGACTTTCCACTTATGGAGGAGAAAAGAGAGAAAAAAGAGCTTAAGAGCCAGCTGTAATAGGCGGAGCAGAGCCAGAGCCAGCAGTCAGAAGTGATGAAGAGCAAACTGTAAGCTGTTTTGAGCCAGCAGTAGATGAAAAGTAAGGTGCTGAAAGCGTTGAATCCCTTGTGAAATCTATAGGTGTTGTCGAAAGAAAAGAGTAAGGGTATCGTGAAAGCGAGAAGGAACCAGAGAGATGTTAGGCTTGAGACGGCGCTAATGGAGTGGAATTCTTGACTTCGGTTAACAGATGTGGAATCAGTTATCCTTAATAAGAACAGAGATTTGGATAGTTATTAATAAGAAGAGATAGAATTCAGTAGGGGCCAAGTAACATAGTAAGTGTAGCGGAAGGTGTTCGGTTCTCGATTGACTCAGGTCCTATATTATCGATTTGATCATTGCTTAACACAAGCATCCGAACTACCCTTGTAATATCATCCCCAAAGGGTACCGATAATTCGGAACATCCGGCCAAGCAACTGCTAATGACCGCCAAGGGCAAAGCAACTAAGCGCCAAGGAACTACTAACGACCGCCAAGCCTACTACTTAGCAACTACTTATCTATTGACTACTTGCTTCACACAAGCACAGAATCCAATTCCTCTAAGTCAGAATGAAACTCACTTTGCTATCAGCCAAGGAACTACATGACAAGTTTCACTCCCAACTCAGGTATTTCATAGAACTCCTAACTCAGGTGCCTAGCTGATGGATATTCCAGTTTAGAGTCTTGGGAGGCTTTCAGCACCTCAATCCATTCTTCCCGGGTTTACAGCCCAAACTAGTAGTAGTCCAGGGCGTTACTTCTCTACAAGGAAAGTATTAGAAATAAGTAAGCAGTAATAGAATCCGCAGTGCCAGGTCCAACAAGAACCAGAACCAGACCCATACTTGTAAACTGTAGATCAAACAAGAGATATGAAACAAGGAAGTAACAGACTAGTAAGTACTAAGATCAGAATGAAACAAACTACCTGTAACTAAGGGACCGATCGGCCCACGGGAATTGGTGCTTTTTGGCCATACTCAATGAATTCTTCTCTTATTAAGGAAAACTGAATTGGCTTGGCTGTTGCAAGAGGATAGGCCCTTATTGTAAGTTGGCGGAGTGAAATCTCTTTTATTTGAATTCTGAGTTTAGGGTTTACTTCACTTAGTTTAGGGTTTAGTTTAGGGTTTACTTTAGGGTTTACTTTAGGGTTTACTTTAGGGTTTACTTCACTTAGTTTAGGGTTTACTTCAAACTTGAGGCACCTCCTACCACTACGCGGCACAACTCCATACTCATTGTTAGGTTTTCTTACGAGGACAACTCAGTACTTATAGTTAGGTTTTCCTACTTCAAACAGGGGTTCCACTAATACTAGGGCTTGCTTCTTAAGCACTAACAGAGTCGCTTTGAAGCTGTAAGGAAAGAAGCTAGTTATAAATCCAGAAACAAGTCAGTATCAGCAAACAAGTCAGTATCAGCAGAAGCCACAGGTGGATCAGCTAAGCTAGGAGGGAGGATGTTGAAGATATGTAGAGGAGAGTTTTGACTGCTAGGGAGGCTGCAGGTCTCGTATAGTTTCATAAGGCAGCATTTAGGAGTTTCCCTTGTAACCTTACACTATTCATTTCATAAGAGAAGAAAGAAAGTTGCCTAGGGCGGATCCCAGATATGCAAGTTGATTGATTAGACTCCACTTTCCAGATTTTGTTGTGTTTTACGTGTACCCTACCGAAACCTAAAGTATAACTCGCTCGCCCCGAAACCTAAAGTATAACTCGCTCGCCTTCTCTCGGGACTCTAAGATCTTATATTTCCCTAGAAATGCCTTATTGACCGAATGAATAGAGAAGTAAAGCAGGGATGGGTAGAAAGCTCATCTAGATTCCCTTGATTCCTTGAACAAATCCATCTTAACTCACGGAAAGCACACTTGGAACTCTAAGGCGGGCCACTTATTACTTGGTTCAAAGTGGAAAGTTCGATCTAAAGTATGCTGTTAAAGCTGTTTCAACAGAGGAAGATCAAAGTGACCGATTCAAATACTCTTTCATTATACGAGGAAAGCGCAAAGACAGATTGGATTGGTTCAATGCCTTTACTGCCCGAATCCAGGACTTTCCCATGCACACTTACTCGTTCTAAGTGCCTTACTTGCCCTCGTTCTAAGTGCCTTACTTGCCTTTCTTTATAAAGTGGTTTTCAAGCCGATAAGTTCGCTAGAGTAGAATGAATCATTAATCCCACGCGACTAATTGTAAACCCTAGGATCGGCTCCTTTTCTTGCTTGATTTCGTGATTCAAAGGAATTGACCAAGCTGACTTACTTGCCTTATTACTTATTTTATGCGCTATACTTTGACTGCTTGGAGGAAGAGAATCCGCTGTTACAGACCCGGGCCAAGCGTATACTTAGCCACTACTAAAAACTCGAACAGTCTAAGAGATCAGGTTTTTCTTTGAACTTAAGCTGTTTTGGAAGTATGAAGTAACAATCATTCTACATCTTAGTAGCGGATTGGACTACTTCATTATAAGACAATTCTTGTGCTTTGAGCAAGGGTAAACTCAAATGTAAGGGAAAGCCACACCCCTAATAGATTGATTCGATAGTGGATTCGGACTTATACGATGAAACGGAAACTCCTTTCTTAGTGTTTGTATGCGCAGGTGCTGCCAAGTTGTTAATTCTTAAAGGAAGGAGCACTAACTAGGTGGGTTGGCAAGATAGAGTGGAAGTGGGCAAGTAGTAAGGGTATCAAAGGGTATTCCCCGATCATAAAGTAAGGGTAGGGCTTGTTGACTTACTAGTTAGACTAGTTAGGGTGGTGGACTGACTTGGCGGCTCGGGTAGTTCACTCACTGCTCGGATAGTTAACTCACTTTGTTGACTTACTTGGTTGGGCAGGATAGGTTGACTTACTTAGTTGACTTAGGTATCGGAGGTATCGGAGCCAAGCCAGAGTTACAGTGAGAAAGTCATCCCGAGGTTACAGAGGATAGAGATTCGCTAGTAGCAAGAGGAGAGAGATTGGCTGCTGAATCCCAGTAGTAGCTGTTCCTGTTTAGAGGTCGGGTACATGGATGATAGGCTGTTCGCGAGGTCAGTTATTCTTATTTATTCTTATTGGAATACCGGGTAGTCCTGTTGCATCAGTAGCTTAGGCAGCCAATTAGGTATAGTATCCGAGGTTTACTGACCTTTGTGGGTAGTTTTGGAATGCAAGTAGTAAGTATAAGCCTTAAGTGCTAACAGGCAGTATAAGCCTAAAAGCCAGGGCAGCTAGTGTCAAGAGGAGAGTTAGGTTCGGGGAAGACAAAACAATCAATGAGAAAAAGAAGGAGCTGTGGGATTAGAGTCGAGGTAGGCCAGGTCAGTAACGGAATCCGGGTTTACTGTTCCAACTAAGGAGTTCAAGACTTCAACGTTTATAGTTGTTCTCTTGGTTCTGATTTCAAGTCTTCTCGTTAGTGATTGAATTCCCGTTTTGTTGGGTAGTTTATTGATATAACTCCAAGTAGTTAGTATTACAACTAGAATACCTATGGGGTTAGGGTTCCCTAGTAGACGAGGCTAGTGTATCTAAGAATATAATAATAGTAGTATGATCCAGGTCATTCATACTTGATTGCAATAAAGGAGTGGAAGGCTTTCAATCAGTAGCTTTAGAATCAGAGTTAGGAGTAAGTCATAAGCCCAGAGACAGGAAACTCAGAATCAAAGTCAGTAGTGACAGGAGCAAATACAAGAATAGAATAGAACTGATGATAACAAGAAATCACCCACTACAGTCAGAGGAGAACTCAATCAATACTAACAGGAATCGAACAAGAAAAAGGGAATGGAGCGACTGAGAAAAAGATTGAACTAGTGCTTATAAGGCCCCAAGCACCCCATAAAGAATCAAACTAGGGTGACCTATACTGTAGACACAGGGGCTTACACTGCTACCTATGAGAACGAAACAAGTAAGTAACAGGCTTAACCTACAACTATTTAGAATCGAATCACTGCTAGCAAGGATGGAGCTACTACTGGAAAGGATACAACCGGCGCTTTTCGGACTTTCACTAGTGCTTCTCGGAATCTAACCAATAAGTCAGGATACCGATCTGGGGGAACTCCATAATAATATTCTAAATCAGAAGAGAATTGAGTAGCACAAGGATCGATCGACCAAGCTCCAAGTAAAGAATAAGAGAGCAGGAACTGAGCCCTAGATAGAGTTGTGTAAGAGTAAAAGAAGCAAGTAAGGATAAAAGAAGGTGCCACAAGGTTGTTAGAATCAAAGTAAGCAGCGCGGGAATGGGAGACAGTAAAGGAAGGCCCTAACCCGAACTAAAGAATTCCAATATGCAATGTATGTTTTAGAGCTAGTGGACAAAGGCCCATTTAGGTGAAGTAAGGATCCGGCTCACAGTTATAGAATTTCAGTAAAGATAGCTAGATTGAAAGTAAGGAAAGGTAGCTTTGAAGTCCGTCGAGGTATAGCGACAGGATCCCCGCCAACAGTTAACGAATAAAAGTATGGAGCTAAAGACTGCGAGTAGGGAGTTGTAGAACTAAATGCAAGGTCGTAAGGCTGTTAAGTAGTAAAGCAAGGCTTGTTTCAAGTGATTTCAGTCTCAGAGGTCGTGGGCAAGGGCTAAGTTCTCAGTGAAAGCATTGTTCAGCAGGGGTTTGATTTCTAGTCAAGTTATACTGATGGATAGGAAAGTAAGCCAACAACTCTCAATACAGAATTTACAGACGGACAATGGCAATAAGGAGAAAACTAGCTTGGAAGCTAACCTCTAGGACGATAGATAGAAGGTTGGTTAGTAACTTCTGGAATACGTAGCGAGGGTTTGATTCTGTATTTACTACTTGAAAGACCGTAGTGGAAATTGGAAAGTCAGATTGATAGCTAGGATTGGCAGATCCCCGCCTAATCACGTAATACACTTTAGGGAGCTACGCTACGATGATGTAGCACAGTATAAGTTCTATTGGGAATAAAGGATAGGAAAGTCAGCCTCTAATGAACGAGTAGGGTCGCCTGACAACAGTTTTCGTTCTTCAGCTGAACCCTGTACTTAAGCAATAGGGACCAATAATCAAGGACTTGGCAGAATGGAGCTAGGGAGTAACAGCCTCAAACGACTCCTACTCAGAATGGACTAGTGACACAGAAAGAATGAACCCGCGGGTAGTTAAGGTCTCTAACAAGGCAGCTAAGGTCTCTAACAAGTACCAACCAGACTAATCCTAGGCATAGGCAGACTTCAACCAGTAAATCCAATACTATAGCTCCTAAGATCAGGCCAAGCACTGCCAACAAGAATCAAACGACTAACAAAGAGACTGATGCCTAACAACCAGAACCAGTACTTGCCTACCGATTCCCTGCTGCTAGGTTTTGGTACTTTACTTAAGACTGAAAGCAAGGGTACTAAGCCTTAAAGCCGGGTGCTCTTTCTCTCAAGTACAAGTAGTCAAGTTAGAATTGAACTAATGAGTATAAGCCTTACCACTTGGCTTTCGTCTGTAAGAATGCAACCATTGCTAACAAGTCTTCCTCACTTACCGCTACTCCTACTTACTAGTCAGCATCAGAATCAAACTAAGGAGTTCAAGAAGCAAGCAGTACCAACTCAGACTTCAACCAGTAACAACAAGAATCGAAGTAAGTAGACTCAGAATGGAACCCCGGCGGAGAAGAATTCAGTTAGATGAGACTATTCGAGGAAAGGAAACTTAAGCTCGACTAAAGGAGAGGAAAGGAAACTTAAGCTCGACTAAAGGAGAGGAAAGGAAACTATCTGCTTGTCAGCTTGGCCTTTAGGGAGTTACGAAAGAGGAAAGGTTCGGTGCACAAACAATAACTTCGCTTGGCTTGGCTCCTATTCTTATACTTCTTATATTTCTTATACCTTACTTCAAACTAGAATAACTATAGGAGTTTGACTAGATCTATCCCTCTTATAAGGAGATACCATTTAATCTAATCTAACTGAATGAGGCTCATCTCACTCTGGCTACTCGGTCTTCAACAAGAACATAACTTCCCGCGCACACCCGAACCTACATCTTTTGTTTGAACACCCGAGCCTAGTCACTTCATTCAACCAGCATACCCTACCCGAGCCAGTACTTAATGGAGCTATCCGACCCTTACCCTTGTAATATCATTAAATAAGTGAACCGATCCCTTTCCCTAACAAGCAAGTAAGTAAACAAACAAGCCTACCCGAGTAACAGGCAATTCTCCACTTCCCTTCCGCATTCATAGCCTTACACTGACTAGTTTATTTCTGAGTCTACTCAGTTGCATTCTTACCTTGATACTGACTAGTTGGATTCTTTACTTCTTGACTTATAGCTTAGCTTCCCTTACCGACCGCTACCTCTATTACAAGGGGAAAGCCCGGTTGATATAACACTAGCACCTGAACCGAACTCTTCTCACCATACTTTATCACAGGAACTAGCCCAGGACTCTTATCTAACCCACTTGCAACAGGCTCGGATCCAGTTTACTTAATTGGTAACTCACTTCTACTTTCTACTCTCATTCTTTAACCACTTAGTTCTCTTACTTTGACTACTTAGTTGCCTTAGAGCTTTGGCTTGACCCATTAACATCAGGGCAGTAACAGGATCGGTATGACACTCTAACAAGAACAGGATCTTTTCCCTCTGGCTCATCCACCTCTTTTTCTTTTCACTCTATCTCCCCGGGCTCCTTAGCGCAACTAACTACAAAGCTGGGCCCTTCCCACGCCAACACACCCTACCTGGCTTTCTCACCAGGGCAGCTAGGGTCTCTAACCAGTGCTTCCGAGCCTGATGCCTGGTAGTTAATAGCTTGATTCTTCCTTTCCTACTTTCTTGTTGAAGACCTAGTTGACTCCGGTTTCCCATATAAAGATAGAGAAAATGAACCTATGTTTTTCTATACTGTGTCTGTACTGAGTATGTATATGATAAAGATGTCGACTTTATCGCAACTAGCAACTACTGGCTCTGCTCTGTAAACTATTTCAGTAATTCCTACTTATGGACTACTTAGTTCAATTCTATCCCTTAGCAGCTCCATTCTTATACAACCCAGTGGAATTCTTATTACCTTCCTGAGAGCTCCCAAAAACAGGACTCAAAAGAAGGAGTGCAATTCTGATCAAGTGGTTTCGGTCCTCAGGCCGTTGATTGGTGTTTCAGTCTGCCTATGCCCTGTTTCAGGCTGGTTGTTAGTTGTTGCAGGCTTGTCCTTGCCAGCTCCATTCCTTCCCTAGGGCTTCTATCTTTCTCAACATTCTCCTATATGAAGTTCCATTGGGTTTCATATACTGTGTCGGTATAGCGTCAAGATAACTCGTTTATCACCTGTTTTTCAGGGGACTTAAGTGATTCTTAAAGTGTTGAGTCCACTCTCTTTCCATTCTTATTGTATGCCGACCTCAACTCTTTATTGAAGATTCTACCAAGCCGACCTAAACTACGGCTCTGTCAACTAACAACTCCTGGGCTATCCGAACTCAACTCACTCCTTACTTCTAACTCATAACTACTAACTTCCTTCCTAGCCTAGTAGTGGGCTGACTCCTTACTTCGGGCTTACTACTAACTACTTACTTCGGGCTGACTCCTAGACTACTAATACTGTTAGGGCTCTGGACTACTCTCCTATTTTATTAACTCTTTCACTCCCTAGTTATGAACTCCCTTCCCTGAGACCGAGTAGGAAGTAAAAGAATCAAACTAGTTGTCGACATCTCACTCTGGCTCTGGCTCAGCTTCCTCTCCTCTCTTAACCAACCCGAGTTATCGTTCTCTTTCTGTCCTTTAAGAATGGAGTTGACTTACCGCTACTCCGATACATCTACTAGTCCCAGTTATGGCTCTGTACTTTTTACTACTCTACTGGTTGGGGAGAAATTAATAGTAAGGGCCCTTCTTTCAAGTCCAGTGTTCGCCCTAGAGGAGAATAGATACCCTGACCTACTAGTTGGTGCTTTAAGGCTGCGCCTTTATAGTAAGTTCTAGTTCCATTCTGTAGCTACCGAGCTTGACTCTAACTTAACGACTAGCTCACCTCTTAGTTCCATGCTCACTTGCTTCATTCTTATACCGAGCACATAGCTAGTCTCTAACAACAACAGGAACAGGAACTCTCTACTTGAATCCTAAACTACCCTTTCTTTCCTTCCCGAAGCAAAGCCTTCTATTTACGGGTTTCATTCTGAGTCTTATACTTCTACTAGACACAACCTAGTTTCTCCTATTGCTGCTACTAATACTGTTAGGGCTCTTGACGACTCTACTACTACTATTGCTACAAAGACAGATGCTACTGCCCCTAATACTGATGCAACTGGGGATGAACCTAGAAGTCAAACACCTGACCTATCTACTACTACTAATAAGGCATCTACTAATCAGATACTAAAACTAAGGGACCGGTCTTCAACTCTGACCCGAACTAACTCTGTCACTACTGCCCTCCATACTATAGTTCGATTGTTAGACTTACTTTACTTGAAACAAAATGGGGCTTTATGAGCTTTAGTCTTCCCTTCCCGGCTACCAGCCTACCTCTCTTTGCTTGAAACCTAAAACTCCTTTTTCTTATTATTTACTCGGAGCTTTGCCCTGCCACTACTGGCTTCAATACTTTATCTTATTCTAAGTTTATATGAATTAGGGCCTGGCACTCCCTTATTGCATTCTATCTATCCTCGCGTAGAGCCTTGCTTGTTAGTGTTCGAGTCTACCTATCAATACCAAAAGTGCTTGTTCTTCCATTAGCCAATAGTCGTTTCATAGTCTATATCCCCCAAATATAGTTAAGCTTAAGAGAAGATTCTATTTATATTTCAATACGGGCTCAATTACATCGATACTCGACTTACAGTTAAATGATAGTAGGAGTAAAGGAAGCAATCCAGTCAGTGTGAGAGAGAGAAAGAAGCAACATGTGTTTTCCCCTGAAAATGTCTATGCTAGTAGGGCTATCTATACTTATTTTGAGGATATTATGTACTAACAAAGCTGTAGTACAAGAATCATCATTAAGAAGATGCCTTTGCTATTGATTCAAAATGAACCTAAGAAGCTGGCAACCATCCTATGCCAACTATTGGAATTCTCCTCTGATCTTTCCTCTGATCGAGTAGACCGAAAGGCTCCCAAAAACAGGACTTATAGTAATTAATTTGATTCCACGGATTTGAAACAAGAGCTAGGTATGCCTATGTTCTTAGGAGAATATTCATTCACTATCTCATCACTTATTGGGTTTTCTGGGGAATGACATGAGGATGGATGGAGCGGACCTTTAGCGACAGCGAGCACATAACTAGGTGAAATCGGGACTTGGCAAATTACTTAAGGGCACATCTATTACTATCTCTGTCTTTGTAGCAGTGTCTTGGCGATGCGAAATAATGTGTTTTAGCCTAACATCTTTACCCTATTGCTCATCCACCGGAATTAGAACTTTCCCCCTAGTGAGTAGAATTATGTGGACAGGCTGGATTGGGGCAGAAAAGAAACTAGAACGCATCTTCTTTTGTTTGATAGCAAAATATGATATTGAAAACAGCCCTATGGGCAAAAAGGTGATCTCTAACTATAAGAAATGGGGCTCCCTTTGGGCAGTTTAGACCCCTGTGGAGTCTGGTTTATTTCCCCAGTGTAGTCCGGTTTCTTTAATAATATAATATATATTTCTAGCTATTTTCCCTACTGTGTCTGTACTGATTGGGTACTGGAAAAAGAGATCGACTTTTTCATATTTCTTGGATTTGATTCCAAGTCAGTAAACAAGCCGACCCCTTGTATAAGAGTGGCACAAGGCTCTATTTGTTTGATAGGTAATAGGCACCCCTGCCCCCAACTCTCCTTGAAGACGAACGGGTATTGTACTCCCCGGGAGCAACTCTTTCATGGAAATATGACTGGATTTCTCGCCTAGTAAGATATGCCACTTCCTTACCGTTAGCGCACTTAGTCTTGTTGGGCTGTGGGACTGAACTGTCTTTATCTGAATCATTAATTCTATCTTTTACTTGCGCCGAGGAAACAATTACTTCTTTTCTGCTTTTTTTTCATTTGATCATTTCCGGGGACTCCTGCCGCGTAACATGGCGTAGTTACTTGGCCCAGGTCAGTTAACTACCCGAGTCACTTCATTCTAGCCTAGTAACTTCATTAAACAAGTCAGTCAACAACACTAACAAGCAAGTCTGTTTACCACCCTAACAAGAAAGTAAGGTGCTGAAAGCCCCCAAGAATAGGGTGCAAAGTGAATGATTTCGCATATTGAGAAGTGTTATAGCAAATATGACATGACGCACCCCCTTTGGGACCTAGAAATGAATTATAAACCCTTTCTTGATGGTTCCACAGAGGCAGTTGACCCCCCAGCTCCCGTTCATAAGTAGGAATTCCACTCAAAAGTCTCTTTGACACCACCCTATAACTATGGGCAAGAAGGCAGGTTAGCTAGTCAATTGAAGGAAGAATTCCACTATCCCTGCACCACTAAGTAAGTCAGCAACACTACCTGAGTAAGTCCACCCTTAACTAAGCAAAACGGCACCTCTATCCGATACAAGACAAGAAGAACAGAAATGCATGAAACAACAAATCTCTATCCTAAGCTTTCAAAAAGGAGGGCTTGTTGAAGCACCTTATCTTTATGACTTTCGTTTGTCGGGTTTCGCTTACCAGAGAGCTCCTGCCGCGCAACTTACGTAGTTGCTTGCCTGGGTTTCGCTTACTATTTAGGAGTGAAATGTTCAAAACAGGGTGTCGGGATTCACTTACTATTTTGTCGTGGAAGAACAGCTCCTGCCGCTACACTTACGTAGTTACTTGGCCCTTTTTAGCGAGTAATCTTCTGGTTTTTTTATGATTTATAATTGATCGTTTTCTAAGGTGAGAAACATAAGCCTACCTGACCCCTTAACTAGGCAATAGGAACCCCGAATCAACATCTTGAGTTTGAGCACCCTAGCACTACTGTTCACCAAAACCCAGGAAAAAAGGCAGCACTGGCATTTTACCTACTAGAGCTCCCCAATTGACTTCTTTTTTAAGAAACCCGGGGCCAAGCGTATACTAACGTAGCGCGGTAGGAGCGGTTCGTAGCAAAGCCATTTCCGCTAATAATCTTAATTATTCCAATTCCTGTTCGATGGGTTGATACCATCATTCTTATCACTTAGGGCTTACTAGCTACTAACTTCGGGCTTACTCAACACTAGTAACAGACTGAGGGGAATCGGTAGGCAAGTAAAGGGAATCGGTGGCACTAGCACGAGCTCTGTAAACAAATACTTCTTGAAACAAGCAAGCCCAGTACAGTAGTAGTAGAATTCGAAGTCAGACCGAAGAATGGAACCGACCGGACTCAGGCTTACTCTCCCCGGACTCAGGCTTGGAAGCACCGGTTTGATTCTAAGATTGACCGGACTATACCACATGTGACTAATTCTGTGACTCACCGGTTGAAGACAGATACCCTCGCTACCCAGCTGAAGTCTTGAAACAGATACCCGAGCTACCTAGCATCGGACTTAGAAGCATCAGTATCAGCCTTGGAAACAGTGGTTTTAGTCTTACCAGCAATAGCATCAGTCTTACTAGCGACATACCCATACTAGCTACTAGACCTTAGCGACCAATACAGAGAATCAATAGACACCACATCAGTCTTGGCAGCCACCGTATCAGCCTGAGTGACACTGGTTATAGACCTTAGTAATCAATACCAATACCAATACCAGTAGTACAAATACCTAGCATCCGGAGACACCGCTTCAGGCTTGTTGTTAGTGATTTGGTTCTTTAACTCACTTGTCTTATTCTTAGACTCTGCAGGGGAAACTGCAACATTGTCTCGGTATTCAACACAACAAGAGCAGTTCATTCAGCATCTGTATTCATAGCCTGGAGTGCAATTCTTTACTTCAAGTGGAGACTAACTCGAACAGGGGCAAGCTACTACTATACTACAGACCAAGCAACGAGGCAAGGGCAAGGGCCAGGGAGGAAAGATCAGACGTCATGAGTGAACCTCGATACTATAAGGGCCCGACCTCTAATCTAATGTTTGAGCACCCGAAACAAGAACACCTAGAGCTACCTGGCAAAGAAATATGTATTTACCCCGACCCGACCTCAGTTAGAGATTAGTAACAAGTTCTTGTGATTCTATACCTCTGGCTCTCTATCTGCTTTCTTTGAGTTTGGCCCACCCTTCATTCTATCTGAATATAGTGATGAGGTTTTCTTTGTTTAATATATGTTTGGCGTCGGCTCGCTCCTTTCCGATAGTGATATAGTGGTGGTATAAAGCATTCTTCCCTCGTTCCTTTCTTCACCCTTAATGTGCCAGGTTTTACTACTATATTCTTATGGGTAATCAAGCATTCTTCCTTTTTGGATACGAAATCCATGCAACTATAAACACTTATTTCCATCCAGCAACCATCCGACTATCAAACACTTCTTTCCATCCATCTCTAATCTATATCGCCTGCTCCAATCTACATCGTTATATCCTTATCGTTATCTAAATCGTTCCATCTTTCTCGTTATCAAACACTTACTTCCATCCTTGCTCTAATCTCGCTCTAATCCCAATAATAGGAAAACAGCTCCCTTTATTCCGTTCTATCTATATCATTATCAAACACTTTATTTGCATCCATCTCTAATCTCAATAATAGTAAAACAGCTCCCTTAACTCCCCTAACAGGTATTTCGTACCTACCCTAGCCTCTAGCCTAGTAACAGACTGAGGGTAATCGGTAGGAAAGCTACTTATACTATAGCTGTGCGGGCAATCGGTAGGCTTACTCCTTACTTACTCTTTACTCCTTACTTACTCTATAGTCTCTCGGGGAATCGGTGGGATTACTCAATAGTCTATCAGGCTTACTACTAGACTACAACTACGGAGTTTTATTCTGATCTTAGTAGATCTATAGCACAGGTTTGATTCTGTCACCTCTTAGTTTCATTCACCAAGCAACTACTAATGTTGCGCGGTAGCGAGTTAAATGCCAACTAGCTCACCTCTGTAACTCCCTTGTCTCAGTCTTACACTCACTAGGTCGATTCTTGCTGGTATTGGTTGAAGCCTTACACCGATTAGCCCCATTCTCACCTTCCTTGCTTTCAGTCACCAAGGCACGGATAGGCAAGCAACGGCTACGCCGTTGTGCGGCAGTAAGACAAATAGGAAGTTATAAACAGTTATAGCTAGTTATGTGTTCGGTGACGCGGTAGCGAGTTAAGGATACACAGGTTTGGTTCTGAGTAGGAGTCGTTTTAGGCTTGCACTCCCTGGGTTCAGTCTGTCTAGCACGGGTTTAAGCCTTACAGTTAGTGGTTTTACTCTGTGATGCAGTGGTATCAGTCTGGTAGTGAGTAGCTTGATTCTTCCTTTCCTACTTTCTTGTTGAAGACCTAGTTTCATAAGTTCACCTATATAAAGAAGAGAGAAAATGCACCTATGGACAAGTAACTACTAATGTTACGCGGCAGTGCAGTGCTACTGTGTCTGTACTGAGTTAGTATATGATAAATCAAACGAGTTTTTCACATATTTTCCTATTTTCTAATTTGATAATTTCTTTTCTTTTCTTCCAATAGTGGTGTCTTGGCTCTTAGCTTTTAGTGAACCTCGGCCCCACCAAGTAAGTCAACAAAGTCAGTAAACTAGCCTATCGCCAACTGCAGGCTCCCCTCTGTCAACTACTACGGGCTCAGTCACTCAACCAATGCTATGAAAAAGCAAGTCTAGCTTCTGTACTTGAGAACTGGAACTGTCAACTCTATTTCCATTCTTATTGTATGCCTAAATCGACTCCCTTACCTGTCAACTGGACAACTACTTGTAAACTTAAGATCAAACAAGGGATGAAACTCCTAATGAAGGGCTCGGTATTCAACTCCAACAGGACTACCTGGCCTGACATCTCCTTCTTACTTAATAGCTTCCCGAGCCGACCTAAACTCTAACTCTTCACTCTGTCTCTTTGAACTAAGTTATATCTTTCTTCCCTGGCTAGGCAAGTGATTCTGTTTCAGGGCATCTCGCTTCACTTCATAAGTGGCTTAATTCTTCCCTTCCCTTCCTTCTTATAGCCTCTTCTCTTGCTGGTTCCAGTCCACTCTCTTCTTTAGTTCACTACCTGGCTCCCTCTTTTCCTGGGTAAACTAATCCAGTTATTGCTCTGTACTACTCTACTATACCTCTAGCTAGGCAAGGGAACTAGACTTAACTAGTCACTCAGGGAATCGGTGAGTTCCATTGGGGAATCGGTGGTATAGTAACTGACTTCAACAAGCCAGTAGTAGGGAGAAACCTTAGCAACAGTCGTTTTATTCCCCTAGCAACATTAGCAACAATGGATTGATTTCTTCCCTGCCCGCAACGCCGACACTCGGAATCACCCTAACCTTGAGAACTGCTTCTGTTGCACTTGTTTGGTAACTATCCCTATGGGTAGCGAGGGTTGTCAGTGGGGAATCAATCTAGGAATTCAATAAGTGGGCGAGGGGCGGATCAGAGAGTGCAGTCGAGTTGGGGGCTTACTTCTCACTTTTCTGTATTCCGAGTTTAGAGTCGCTTGGCCTTCCACTCCCTAGGTTGATTCTGGTTTCTTTAATAAGAAGAGATATTTTGATCACTGTTTTTCCCTTCTATGTCTGTACTGATTTAGTAGATAGGAAATCTCTCCACTTTTCTGGATTATTTTCATTTTGATCAAATTTATTCATCCCACATTTCTTCCAAATCGATTCATCCCATTCTATTCTTAAGCCCACACTATTCTTTAGTTCACTACCGGTAAGTCAACTAACTACTTAAGAAGGAAACTACTAGCCCGAGACTTCTTATATAGGCCCGACCTCTATACCACTACTAAGAAGAATAAGGGATCTACTAACAGGTCTGAAACTCCGGAACTAATACAAGGACCGGTCTTCATGAAAACTTCTACTAGCAATCCGTAAAGGTAGGCTCACTTCAACAGATCTAGTACTAAAGGTATTAATTCTAAGATGTCAACAAATACTTCCTCTCTTATGGCTACTACTACAGATGCAACAGGACCACTGACTTAAGGCTTACTACAAACAAGTTCCACTCTATCTTCTCTGGCAACTAGCAACAAATACTGATTAAACAAGGGATGAAACTCTAGCACCGACCTAAACTATTGCTCTGTACTCTTTACTACTCCGACTACTATACTGGTTGGGGATGAAACTCATAAACTACAGGCTAGGCTCTTGCAACTCGGTCTTCAACAATCACTCGAACAGTATCTTTTCACTCTTGCTTGGCTCGGGGCTCCAAAAAACATATATTGTAAGAACTTTGTTATATCTATTACTGTTGCTACCGCACTCAGTCTTGCGCCTGAGCTTGGTCGCAACATTAGAAGTTGCTTGGCCCTCTGTAAACTAATACTTTTCTTGCTCCTCTGTTGCTACTAGACCTCTGGCAACTGGCTACAAATCATTGAACCCAGCTTTCCTGGCAATAAGAGTAGAATCCCTAGTTAAACCCGTTAGTCTACTCTACCACTCTATTCTTTAGTAAAGGACCGGTAAGTCAACTCCATTCTTATTGTCTGCCGATCTCGACTCTGGCTCTTCAAACAAGAACTATTCTCTTTCTTGCAACTATGCCTCAGGCTCATCTAATCTCTTTTCACTCAGGCTAATCTACCTATGGCTCATCCAACTCGGGCTACTAATAAGGGTCGATGTAATTGAGCTGGGGATTCAACCAGAACAGGACCTTATAGTAATTCGGCAGCACCAACACGCCTCACCTCGAACAAGAACAGCAGCTGTCAACTAAACCTCGACTCTGGACTCCCTTACCTACCTCGACTCTTCTCTGAAACTACTGAGGTGCACTCTGATGCCTACTTGTTTGATTCTGAGTTTACTAGATATAGCCTGTAACTACCACATTGAAGCCTGTGACTCCCTAGCAGCCTCTAACACCCCAGCTTAAGTCTCGGTAGCCGCCCCACTGGTTGAAGCCTTAGTAACAATAGCTTCAGTCTGAGAAGCACCAGTATAAGTCTTACCAGCACTAGTTCCATTCTTATGTTATAAGGAGTTCAATTCTAAGTGTTATACCCGCAAGCCTTCTCTTCAGTCGTTGCTTTCTTTGACTAATGATTGGTAGGCTTACTTGCACTGGTTTAAGTCCGTAACTCCCTAGGTTCAGCCTGAGTGGGCACTGTTTGGTTCTTTGTCGAGTGAGCTCTATTCTTTGATTCATGGGTTTCAGGCTGTTCCTCACTACCGTCATTCTGATTGTCAGTGGTTGTAGGCTTGGTGGTACCGGTATCAGCCTTAGATGCACTAGCTCCATCCTATGTCTTACGGGTTTCAATCTTGTCCTTGCCAGCTCCGTTCTGTGACTCACCGGTTGAAGCCTGTAACTACTTAGGGATAGTCTGATTGGGTACTGTTTGGTTCTTGCTGGCGCCAGTATCAGGCTTGTGGACAGTGTGCTTGGTTCTGTGCCTCCTGAGTGCAATTCTGATCTTGTTAGGTAATGCCTCAGGCTTGTTGTTAGTGCTTTCAGGCTGAGGAGCACCAGTATCAGCCTGAGTATACGCAGCTTCAGTCTCAGTGACACCGGTTCAAGCCTTAGCAACAGTGGTTATAGCCACCAAGGCACTGCTAATGTGACGCGGTAGCGAGCCCTCAGTGGTTAGAGACCCCAACTCCCAAGCTTCAGTCCAATACCTAGCATCAGCAGCACCAGTATCATTCCCTAGCAGCCGTGGTTGTAGACCTTAACTACCAAGCATCAGTATCAGGCTTGGAAGCTCAGGTTGAAGTCTTGCTCGCCCTTGTTTGAGTCTGTTGGTGCAGTGTTTGATTCTTACACTCCCGGATAGCCTTTGACTACCTCGTTTAAGTCTTACCAGCAATAGCATCAGTCTGAGTACCCTGGCCTGGCTTCAAGGCTTCTCTTTGACTCACTCGTTCCAGTCTATCCCTTTCTGGTTTCATATACAAAGTGATATAGATTTTCCCCTACTATTTTCCTACTGAATTAGTATAAGCAAATGCTCTCGACTTTTCTTCTTTATTAGCTATTCCTAAGGTGTTAAGTCTACTCACCACTCCTGAAATTCAGTATGTAGGTTTTCTACCTTAATTCTTTTCCTCTGTTTGATAGCTTTCCTTCCGTAGTTACTTGGCCCTTTTTAGTGATGACTTAGCCCTTATTCTTGGTCAATTCCATTCTATTCCTCTGTAGTTACCTGGCGTCTACAGAAGCTTCGGTTGCTCTGTCATACCTAGCTCTACCGAGGAAGCAGTAAGGAGTGAGTTCCAAAGTCCACTACCCTAGCATCACAAGCAAGAAAGTAAGGAGCACTACCATAAAGAGAGTCCTACTTATGGACTACGCCGTTCAATTATGACTTGCGGAATTCTTATCCGAGTAAAGTAAACTCACCACTCCTGTTCGATAGGTTGATACCGGAATGATTCCCACTCCTCGAACGATACCGATACCTTTCCCTAACTAGCAAGTAAGTCAACCTGACTAACAAGTATTTCGTACCTACCTTACCCCACAAAGTCAGTAAACAAGTAATTCCACTCATAAACAAAGAATAGGGGTAATCGGGGCCTTCTATAGCATCTTTATCTGTTTGATGGGAAATGACCTATTAAATAGACTTATCGGCAGTAGAAGTTCATTTGAGACTAGAAGATTTATGGTTCCTTCCTTTCTTACCCAAGTCCAGTGTCCGCCAAGTCCTGTGTTCGGCAACCGCTGTCAACAAGCCTGAAGTTCTAGCTGGGTCGCTCAGAATGCAACTAACTAGTCAAAGAACGAAGCTCGATCCAATCAGACGGAAACCCCTTATTAGAATTCCGTTCAAGACTTCAACCAGGCAGTTCAAGAATGCAACTAAGCGGTAAGGAAGCTGGTCTTCAACTCACTCGTCAAAGAATGCAACTGCTATTACCAATTCTGACCTTTCCCACCGATTGCCCGCATCCAGTACTTGTTTAAGTATAGTAAGCCTACCGATTGCCCGCATCTGTTACTGATGCTAGTGCTGCTAGGTATGTAGAGCTCTAGTATGGGACTGGCTACTAGTGCTTAAGACGGATCTAAGGTAGTTACAGACTGGTGCGCGGTGTCTACTCAGACTGATGCTTGGGTACACTGTTTCCGGATCATCAACAAGTTTTGTTCGGGCGCTAAGAGAAAGAGGTTGGCTTTGGGGACTAGTACTTATGAAGCTAATGTAGTCAAGTAGAAAGAAGGGGTTTCACCTCGTACTAACTTTGTTGGCGAGCTGGCAAATGGATTCTGTTCATTCTGTTGATACATAAGTATCTGTTCATTCTGTTAATACATAAGTCTTAGGTTAAATACCAGAGTTGACTAGTGTAGTGAACTTTTGAACTCACTCTTACTGTTGCGACTATCTGATTGCCCAAACTAGTAGTAGTCCTGCTCGAGTTGCATCCCCTGTTTCCCTTGTTTCATCCCTTGTTAAAGCCTATGTTCCAGTTGTTGGCAAAGGTGAACCTGCTACTTCAGAAGCGGTTGAAAGATCTTACTTAGTTGGAAAGAAGTATTTGTAGTAGTCCTTAATCAGTAGTAGTAGACTCCCCACTCATAAGGAGTTTAATCCCCTGTTACTGTTCTTGTGTGAGTTCCATCCCCTGTATCATCTGTGTTTGTAGTATTAGTTTACATAGGTAGATTAGAGCCCAGTTCCTATTCGAGTTATAGTGGAATACCGGTAGTACTATTCTGGTTCTCAAGTAAGGTCTAGGTAGGCGAGGGAACCCAGTTGTGAATCAGTATT